>NW_027397463.1:0-28618 GCF_003265705.2 Callorhinus ursinus | reverse complement strand
AATGGTAGAAACATTAGATTGGCAACAGACCTATCCACAGAGATCTGGCAGGCCAGAAAGGACTGGCAAGATATCTTCAGAGCACTAAATGAGAAAAATATGCAGCCAAGAATACTATATCCAGCTAGGCTATCACTGAAAATAGAAGGAGAGATAAAAAGCTTCCAGAACAAACAAAAACTAAAGGAATTTGCAAACATGAAACCAGCCCTCCAAGAAATATTGAGAGGGGTCCTCTAAGCAAAGAGAGCAGCAAAGAGCAGAAACGAACACAGACAACAGACAGTTAACAGTCACCTTACAGGTAATACAATGGCAATAATTCATACCTTTCAATAGTTACCCTGAATGTAAATGGGCTAAATGCCCCAATCAAAAGACACAGGCTATCAGATTGGATTAAAAAACAAGACCCATCAATATGCTGTCTGCAAGAGACACATTTTAGACCCAAAGACACCCCCAGATTGAAAGTGAGGGGGTGGAAAACCATTTAGCATGCTAATGGACAGCAAAAGAAAGCTGGTGTGGCAATCCTTATATCACACAAACTAGATTTTAAAACAAAGACAGTAATAAGAGATGAGGAAGGACACTATATCCTACTTAAAGGGTCTATCCAACAAGAAGATCTAACAATTGTAAATATCTATGCCCCGAATATGGGAGCAGCCAATTATATAAGACAATTAATAACAAAAGCAAAGAAACACATTGACAACAAAACAATAATAGTGGGGGACGTTAACACCCCCCTCTCTGAAAAGGACAGATCACCTAAGCAAAAGATCAACAAGGAAATAAAGACTTTAAATGACATACTAGACCAAATGGACTTCACAGACATATTCAGAACATTCCATCCCAAAGCAACGGAATACACATTCTTCTCTAGTGCCCATGGAACATTCTCCAGAATTGATCACATCCTAGGTCACAAATCAGATCTCAATCGATACCAAAAATTGGGATCATTCCTTGCATATATTCAGACCACAATGCTTTGAAACTAGAACTCCATCACAAGAGGAAAGTCGGAAAGAACTCAAATATATGAAGGCTAAAGAGCATCCTACTAAAGAATGAATGAGTCAACCAAGAAATTAAAGAAAAATTTAAAAAATTCATGGAAACCAATGAAAATGAAAACACAACTGTTCAAAATCTTTGGGATACAGCAAAGGCAGTCCTGAGAGGAAAGTATATAGCAATACAAGGCTTTCTCAAGAAACAAGAAAGGTCTCAAATACACAACCTAACCCTACACCTAAAGGAGCTGGAGAAAGAACAGCAAATAAAGCCTAAACTCAGCAGGAGAAGAGAAATCATAAAGATCAGAGCAGAAATCAATGAAATAGAAACCAAAAGAACAGTAGAACAGACCAAAGGAACTAGGAGCTGGTTCTTGGAAAGAATTAACAAATTGATAAATCCCTGGCCAGACTGATCAAAAAGAAAAGAGAAATGACCCAAACCAACAAAATCATGAATGAAAGAGGAGAGATCACAACCAACACCAAAGAAATACAAACAATTATAAGAACATAGTATGAGCAACTCTATGCCAGCAAATTAGATAACCTGGAAGAAATGGGTGCATTCCTAGAGATGTATCAACTACCAAAACTGAACCAGGAAGAAATAGAAAACCTGAACAGACCTATAACCACTAAGGAAATTATAACAGTCATCAAAAATCTCCCAAGAAACAAAAGCAGAGGGCCAGATGGCTTCCCAGGGGAAATATATCGGACATTTCAAGAAGAATTAATACCTATTCTCCTGAAACTGTTCCAAAAAATTGAAACGGAAGGAAAACTTCCAAACTCATTTTATGAGGCCACCATGACCTTGATCCCAAAACCAGACAAAGATCCCATCAAAAAGGGGAATTACAGACCGATATCCTGGATGAACATGGATGCAAAAATTCTCACCAAAATACTAGCCAATAGGATCCAACAGTACATTAAAATGATTATTCACCATGACCAAGTGGGATTTATCCCTGGGCTGCAAGGCTGGTTCAACATCCGCAAATCAAATCACATGATACAATACATTAACAAAAGAAAGAGCAAGAACCATATGATCCTCTCAATAGATGCAGAAAAAGGATTTGACAAAGTACAGCATCCTTTCTTGATCAAAACTCTTCAGAGTATAGGGATAGAGGGTACATACCTCAATATCATAAAAGCCATCTATGAAAAACCTACAGCGAATATCATTCTCAATGGGGAAAAGCTGAGAGCTTTTCCCTTAAGGTCAGGAACGCGGCAAGGATAGCCACTCTCACCACTGCTATTCCACATAGTATTAGAAGTCCTGGCCACTGCAATCAGACAACAAAAAGAAATCAAAGGCATCCAAATCGACAAAGAGGAAAGCAAACTCTCACTCTTTGCAGATGATATGATACTTCATGTGGAAAACCCAAAAGACTCCACCCCAAAACTGCTAGAACTCATATAGGAATTCAGTCAAGTAGCAGGCTATAAAATCAATGCACAGAAATGAGTGGCATTCCTATACACCAACTACAAGAGAGAAGAGAGACAAATCAAGGAGTCGATCCCATTCACAATTGCACCCAAAAACATAAGATACCTAGGAATAAATTTAACCAAAGAGGCAAAGGATCTGCACTCAGAAAACTATAAAATACTCAGGAATGAAATTGAAGAAGACACAAAGAAATGGAAAAACTTTCCATGCTCATGGAATGGGAGAACCAACTTTGTGAAGATGTCAATGCTACCTAGAGCAATCTACACATTCAATGCAATCCCCATCAAAATACCATCCACTTTTTTCAAAGAAATGGAACAAATAATCCTAAAATTTGTATGGAACCAGAAGAGACCCCGAATAGCCAGAGGAATATTGAAAAAGAAAAGCAAAGCTGGCGGTATCACAATTCCGGACTTCCAGCTCTATTACAAAGCTGTCATCATCAAGACACTATGGTACTGGCACAAAACATACACATAGATCAATGGAACAGAATCGAGAGCCCAGAAATGGACCCTCAACTCTATGGTCAACTTATCTTTGACAAAGCAGGAAAGAATGTCCAATGGCAAAAAGACAGTCTCTTCAAAAAATGGTGTTTGGAAAATTGGACAGCCACATGCAGAAGAATGAAACTGGACCATTTCCTTACTCCACACACAAAAATAGACTCCAAATGCTTGAAGGACCTAAACGTGAGACAGGAGTCCATCAACATCGTAAAGGAGAACACAGGTAGCAACCTCTTCGACCTCAGCCGCAGCAACTTCTTCCTAGAAACATCACCAAAGGCACGGGAAACCAGGGCAAAAGTGAACTATTGGGATTTCAGCAAGATAAAAAGCTTTTGCACAGCAAAAGGAACAGTCCACAAAACCAAAAGACAATCGACAGAATGGGAGAAAATATTTGCAAATGACATATCAGATAAAGGGCTAGTATCCAAAATCTATAAAGAACTTATCAAACTCAACACCCAAAGAACAAATAGTCCAATCAAGAAATGGGCAGAAGACATGAACAGACATTTTTCCAAAGAAGACATCCAAATGGCCAACAGACACATGAAAAAGTGCTCCACATCGCTCGGCATCACGGAAATCCAAATCAAAACCGCAATGAGATACCACCTCATACCCGTCAGAAAGGCTAAAATTAACAAGTCAGGGAACGACAGATGTTGGCAGGGATGTGGAGAAAGGGGAACCCTCCTACACTGTTGGTGGGAATGCAAGCTGCTGCAACCCCTCTGGAAAACAGTATGGAGGTTCCTCAAACAGGTGAAATTAGAGCTACCATTCGATCCAGCAATTGTACTACTGGGTATTTACCCCAAAGATACAAATGTAGGGACCCGAAGCGGTACGTGCACCCCAATGTTTATAGCAGCAATGTTCCACAATAGCCAAACTGTGGAAAGAGCCAAGATGTCCATCGACAGATGAATGGATAAAGAAGATGTGGTATATATACACAATGCAATATTATGCAGCCATCAAAAGGAATGAGATCTTGCCATGTGTAACGACGTGGATGGAACTGGAGGGTGTTATGCTGAGTGAAATAAGTCAATCAGAGAAAGACATGTATCATAGGACCTCACTGATATGAGGAATTCTTCATCTCAGGAACCAACTGAGGGTTGCTGGAGTGGTCGGGGGTGGGAGGGATGGGGTGCCTGGGTAATAGACATTGGGGAGTTTATGTGCTACGGTGAGCGCTGTGAATTGTGTAAGACTGTTGAATCACAGATCTGTACTTCTGAAACAAATAACGGAACATATTTTAAGAAAAAAGAAAAAGAAGAAGATAGCAGGAGAGGAAGAATGAAGGGGAGGAAGTCAGGGGAGACGAACCAGGAGAGATGATGGACTCTGAAAAACAAACGGAGGGTTCTAGAGGAGAAGAGCGTAGGCGGATGGGTTAGCCTGTTGATGGGTATTAAAGAGGGCATATTCTGCATGGATCACTGGGTGTTATGAACAAACAATGAATCATGGAACACTACAGCAAAACAAATCATGTAATATATGTTGATTAACATAACAATAAAATATTAAAGAAATGAAGTAATTAGTGTAGAGTGTCTGTCACAATTCAAATCCTGTTCCGTGAGAAGTGTTTTCAAGAGTTTGAGAGAGAGCAGATGGAAAAGGTCACGGTTTTAAGTGTGAGAAGGAAATCCGTCAGGAAAGCCATACACGTTAGGATGAGAAGCACTATAGCATGAAATGATGAAGGCATCTAGAATGTGCCCTGTGACGGTGCTTGAGAAACCACTTGTGAAGAAGCCTTCCCTCCACTATCATATCGTTTCAGTAAGAGTAAAATGTTTTCCATAGTGGGTGTGAAGGCGTAAGGGACATAGACTAGACTTCCTCTCCATTTCAAATGTGCCTACCGTCGTGACATGAAGAAGGGTGTGTATGGAAATGTATGATATGCGGGAACATGAGGAAGATAGCATACGTCTGTTTCACTCTAAGAACAAATCTCGAGGGTTGCCGTCCTTCAACTACCGTCTCTTTTCGTAAGGATGGAAGCACCTTTAAAACTAGCGTGAAAGGAAAGAGATTGAACGCCCGATATTGTCCAGGGAGGAACAGGTTGTGCGGAGTGATTCTCTCCATTAAGTCCTGTGTCGTGGAGGTGGATGGGTCTTCAAATGTATGTGGTCTAGCCTCAGTGGTAGCAGCCCTACACTGATTTCTGAGAAACGAAGCCATGTCCATCTGGCTTTCGTGCTAACATCTGGGTTCTTGAAGAAATAAGACTTTGGAGATATGTGTGTTGCTATATAAGGTAAGTGTCTTACACTCACCTCTCAAGAAACAAAACTGTAGGGAAACAGTCTTTCCACTACCACCTACAGGGAAGAAGATGGAAGAATTTTCCACTGTTAAAAGTGAAGGCACTATACTGTGTCATATACCACTGTTTGAGAAAGGAGTTGTGTCTCAAGCTTCTCTCAACTCAGATCTTGTTTCGGGACGATACAAGTGTTTTCAGGACTTTGTGTGTAAGCGTCAGGAAAATTCCATCCGCTGAATTGTGAAGAAAAATGTGCGTCGAATGTGACCACCAACGAACAAGTTGTTCCCTAGAGAGGTGTGTGTCTGGATATCGGAGGAAGCCAAAGGAAGAGCACTAGACGTAAGTCTCAAAAACAATGCTGTGGAGGAGCAGTCCTTCGACTCCCTTCTCCTTTCTGACGGAACGCAGCGGCTTTACGCCAAGTGTGAAAGGGAGCAGAGGAAAAGCCTGATATACCTTACTCGTGGAAAAACGTTGTATGGAGGGCTTCGCTCAATAAACAGCATGGGTCATGACGCTAGAAGGCTTTTCCAAATGTAAGTGAGTTCGCCAAAGGAAAGCCACAGACTAAACTACGCGAAACAAGTCTGTGTCAAATGCGACTTCGAGCTTACATCTGGCGTCACGGGGAAACATCGTCACAACAGGTATGTGTTGAATCCTAAACAGGCGGCGTGCACTTCAGTCTGAAGAACAGCACTGCAGAGAAACCGTGTTTCTACTAACCCCTTCCCTGAAAATGCTCGTCTGTTCCAATGTAAGTGTGGCAGCGCAAGGAATGTGCCCCGTGCCTGTGGCACAGACATAGTGAGGGTAGATGGTGTCTCGCAATTCCAATCTTGTTCGGTGAGGAAAGTTTTGAAGAGTATGTGAGAAAGCAGAGGGAAAAGGTCATGCCTTTAAGTGTGAGAAGGAAATCCTGGAAAGCCATACACCTGCGTATGAGTGGCATTCTGGCATGAACGTGTGAAGGCATAAAGAATGTGCCGTGCCCTGTGACGGTGCTTGACGAACCCCTTTGTGAAGAAGTCTGCCCTCAGCTATCATATTGTTTCAGGAAGATAAAAGTGTTTTCCGTAGTGGGTGTGAAGGAATGAGGGACGTACCCTAGAGTCAGCCGTCCGTTTCGAATGTGTCTACTGTCGTTCCATGAAGAAGGATGAGTATGGAGATGTATGATGTGAGGAAGCGTAAGGAGGCTTGCCTACGGATGTTTGACTCTAAGAACAAATCTAGAGGGTTGCCGTCCGTCGACGATCAGCTCTTTCCCTACGGATGGAAGCACCTTGTTACAACTTAGTGTGAAAGAAAAGAGACGGAAAGCGCGATACACTACAGTGAGGAACACGTTGTGTGGAGGGTTTCACTCCACTAAAGTCTTGTGTCATGAAGTTGGAAGGGCCTTCACATGTACATGAGCTAGCCTCAGCAGCGCCTTCCACTGAACTCAGAGAAACAAGGCCACATCCAACAGGATTTCGTTCTAACCTCTCGGTTCGGGAAGCATGAAGCCTTTTGAGATATATGTGTAAGTGTCTTACACTCACCTCTCAAGGAACAAAACCGTAGAGAAATAGTCTTTCCACTACCATCTACAGGGAAGAGGAAGCAGGAAAGTTCCAACGTTAAAAGCGAAGGCACAACTACTGTGCCATATACCACTGCTTGAGAACGAACTTGGGTCGAAAGCTTCTCCCAACTCAGATCTTGTTTCAGGAATATAGAAGTGTTGTCAGTAGTTTGTGTGAAAACAGAAGGAAAATGGCATACGCTGAATTGTGAAAAAAATGTGGGTCGAATGGGACAACCAACACACTAGTTGTCCCCTAGCGAGGTGTGTGTCTGGAAATGGGAGGAAGCGTACGGAATGTGCTATACACTTAAATCTAAGAAACAAAGCTGTGGAGGTGCAGTCCTTCGATTGCCATCTGCTTTGCTAAGAAACGAAGCGGTTTGAAGCAAAGTGTGAAAGAAAACGGAGGGGAAGGAAGAGTGATGTACCTTACTCGCGGAACAACTTCTTATGGAGGGCTTTCCTCAACGAACATCATGTGTCACGAAGATAGAAGGGTTTTCAAAAGTATGTGACTTTGCCCAAGGAAAGGCATACACTAATCTCTGCGAACCAAGTCTGTGTCATACGCGACTTCGAGCTTCCATCTGGGTTCCCGAGGAATCCATAGTCAAAAAATGTATGTGTTGAATCCTAAACAAAGGGAGTACTCTTCAGTCTGAAGAAACACCACTGCCGAGAAACTAACGACGCACGAACATCTTCCCTGAAAATGGTAGACTTTTCCCATGTAAGTGTGAAATCGCAAAGAATGTGCCCCATGCCTGTGCTACAGAAGTAATTAATGTAGAATGTCTGTCGCAATTCAAATCCTGTTCCATGGGAAGTGTTTTCAAGAGTATGAGAGAGTAGATGGAAAAGGTCACGGTTTTAAGTATGAGTAGGAAATCCGTCAGGAAAGCCATACACGTAAGGATGAGAGGCCATACACGTAAGGATGAGAAGCACTTTAGCATGAAGTGATGAAGGCATCTAGAATGTGCCCTGTGACGGTGCTTGAGAAACCACTTGTGAAGAAGGCTTCCCTCAACTATCATATCTTTTCAGTAAGAGGAATGTGTTTTCCGTAGTGGGTGTGAAGGCGTAAGGGACATAGACTAGACTTCCTCTCCGTTTGGAATGTGCGTACCGTCGTGACATGAAGAAGGGTGTGTATGGTTATGTATGATGTGCGGAAGCATAAGGAAGATGGCATACGTTTGTTTCATTCTAAGAACAAATCTCGAGGTTTGCCATCCTTTTGACTACAGTCTCTTTTCGTAAGGATGGAAGCAACTTGTCAAACCTAGTGTGAAAGGAAAGAGATGGAACGCACGATACTGTTCAGGGAGGAACAGGTTTTGCGGAGGGTTTCTCTCCATTAAGTCCTGTGTCGTGGGAGGTGGATGGGTCTTCAAATGTACGTGCGCTAGTCTCAGTGGTAGTAGCCTTACACTGAATTTTGAGAAACGAGGCCATATCCATCAAGCTTTGTGCTAACAATTGGGCTGTTGAAGAAAGAAGCCTTTGGAGATATGTGTGTTGCTCTATGAGGTAAGTGTCTTACACTCACCTCTCAAGAAACAAAACTGTAGGGAAACAGTCTTTCCACTACCACCTACAGGGAAGAAGATGGAAGAATTCCACCGTTAAAAGTGAAGGCACAAACACTGTGCCATACACCACTGTTTGAGAAAGGAGTTGTGTCTCAAGCTTCTCTCAACTCAGATCTTGTTTCAGGAAGACACAAGCGTTTTCAGGACTTCGTGTGTACGCGTCAGGAAAATGCCATCCGCTGAATTGTGAAGAAAAATGTGCGTCGAATGTGACCACCAACTAAAAAGTTGTCCCCTAGAGAGTTGTGTGTCTGGAAATCGAAGGAAGCGTAAGGAACGAGCGCTACACTTAAGTCTCAAAAACAATGCTGTGGAGGAGTGGTCCTTCGACTCCCTTCTCCTTTCCGAAGGATCGAAGCGGCTTTACGCCAACTATGAAAGGAAGCAGAGGAAAAGCCTGATATGCCGTACTCGTGGAACAGCGTTGTATGGAGGGCTTCGCTCAATGAACACCATGGGTCACGACGCTAGAAGGGTTTTCCAAATGTATGTGAGTTCGCCAAAGGAAAGCCACAGACTAAACTGCGCGAAACAAGTCTGTGTCAAACGCGACTTCGAGCTTACATCTGGCGTCACGGGGAAAACATCGTCACGACAGGGATGTGTTGAATCCTATACAGGCGGCGTGCACTTCAGTCTGAAGAAACACCACTGCAGAGAAATCGTGTTTCTACTAACCCCTTCCCTGAAAATGCTCGTCTGTTCCAATGTCAGTGTGGCAGCGCAAGGAATGTGCCCCGTGCCTGTGGCACAGACATAGTTAGGGTAGATGGTCTTTCGCAATTCCAATCTTGTTCCGTGAGGAACGTTTTCAAGAGTAGGAGAGACAGCAGAGGGAATAGGTCATGCCCTTAAGGGTGGGAAGGAAATCCTGGAAAGCCATACACCTGCGTATGAGCGGCATTCTGGCATGAACGTGTGAAGGCATAAAGAATGTGCCGTGCCCTGTGACGGTGCTTGACGAACCCCTTTGTGAAGAAGTCTGCCCTCAGCTATCATATTGTTTCAGGAAGATAAAAGTGTTTTCCGTAGTGGGTGTGAAGGCATGAGGGACGTACCCTAGAGTCAGCCGTCCGTTTCGAATGTGTCTACTGTCGTTCCATGAAGAAGGATGAGTATGGAGATGGATGATGTGAGGAGGCGTAAGGAGGCTTGCCTACGGGTGTTGGACTCTTAAGAACAAATCTAGAGGGTTGCCGTCCGTCGACGACCAGCTCTTTCCCTACGGATGGAAGCACCTTGTTAAAGCTTAGGGCGAAAGAAAAGAGACGGAAAGCGCGATACACTACAGTGAGGAACACGTTGTGTGGAGGGTTTCTCTCCACGAAAGTCTTGTGCCATGAAGTTGGAAGGGCCTTCACATGTCCGTGAGCTAGCCTCAGCAGTGCATGCAGGCGTGCGCTGCCAGCAAGTCCAAAACCATTTTATGAGTGAGACTCAGGCGGCGGCAGAAGGCAGAACACAACTCCACACTTTTTTCATGAAACCAGGCCTGGGGCCCCGCTTTCGCATGCAAGGCTCATTGCTAGCATACGACCGCAAAGCAAAAACAGTGTAGAGAATCCGTGCTTTAGCTACCGCCGACCTCTCTGCGGGAGGAAGCAGTGTTCGGTGTCTTGGCGCCATAGCCTGGGGAACGGGTTCCATACGGCCAAGCGAGGTTAGACACAGGCCGTTGCGGAAGGCACCTCTCGGCTCATCTCTTGCTACTTGGAGCTGCTAACTCTACACTGCTCCCCGTGGCTCTCGAACTCTCGGTGCTCAACCATTACTTGAAGGAAAGAAGCCTCAAAATAAGCACAGCTTTATCTCCCGGCCCCTCTCCACAGGCTGCAGCCACATGTTCAACGGTGCTTCTGTGCCCACCTGGGGAGTGGGTCCCAGCAGAATTCCAAGGGAGAAAGAAGCAGGGGCCCAAGGCGCCTCTTGACGCAACACCGCTTTCCTGAAGCTAAGTCTTCTGGCCCTGTGTGTGTTTAGTCCGAACTGCCATCCGCCTAACGCATAGGAACCAAACGCTAGAGGCCCCGAGCCTCAGCCACGAATGCCCTTCCTGAGCGCACACTTCACCTGTCGGGTGTTTGTGTGAAAGCATGAGCAATGGAACCTAGACGTAACTCTGGCGAGAAACAGGTCTGTAAGGAAGGCTGCTCTCTCTTCTCCTCTCTTGTTTGAGGTGGTTAGCACTGCTCTACCCTTTGGGCCTGCCTGGAGACCAGGAAACCAGGCTGTAGAGTGACCGAACACAAGTTAAAGGCAGTAGAGAGGGATCGTGTTGTAGACAGCATCACGGTTCCGGAGGGTGGCAACCCTTTCAGTGTGTCTGCGTGAGAGCTTAGAAAACGATTCCCCGAAATCACAGGGCAAGAGAAACGGTTTCGCGCAGAAGCACCTCTCGCACCCGCCCTAGTGTCACGAAGCTAGCACTCCTCTGGCATGGGTGTGTGGATCCCTGAGTTCCAGGCACCTCCTTCGAAGGCAGAAATCTTGGCAGATACCGTGCCTTAAGCTCCCGCCGGTCATTGGGTTAGAGGACGTGGTATACTTTGTACTGTGGCTGAGAGCTCTGGGAACGGCCTCCCTAAAGTCCACCGAGCGAGAAAAAGGCCGGTGCCGAAGACACACCTCTTGGCTCAGCTCTTGTTTCTGGGCCTAGTACCTTTGCCCCGTGTGTGAGTGCAGGCCCCAAAGCAACCACCTGACTTGAAGGAACCACACTGTAGAGCATCCTTGCTTCAGCCAGGATAGCCATTGCTGAGGGTGGACGCATTTTGCTGTGTGCCTGTAGGCGTGTGCTGCCAGCGAGTCCAAAACCATTTTCAGAGTGAGACTCAGGCGGCGGCAGAAGGCAGGACACGGCTCCCCACACTTTTCATGAAGCCAGGCCTGCGGCCCCGCTTTGGCATGAAAGACTCATCGCTAGCGGATGAACGCGAAGCAAAAACAGTGTAGAGAATCCGTGCTTTAGCTACCGCCGACCTCTGTGCGGGAGGAAGCAGTGTATGGTGTCCGGGCGCCAAAGACTGGAGAACGTGTTCCATTCGCCCAACGAGATTAGAAACAGGCCATTGCGGAAGGCACCTCTCGGCTCAGCTCTTGCTACCTGGAACTGCTAACTCTACGCTGCTCCCTGTGGCTTTGGAAATCTCGGTGCTCAACCCAGACTTGGAAGAAAGAAGCCTGGAATGAAGCACACCTTCCACTCCCATCCCCTCTCCACAGGGTGGTGCCACATTTACAATGGTGCTTGTGTGTCCACCTGGGGAGTGGGTTCCAACAGGATCCCAGGGGAGAAAAAGCAGGGTCCAAGGCACCAATCGACTCAACACCTCCTTCGTGAAGCTACGTCCTCTGTCCCCTGTGTGCCTTCATTCCTAACTGCCATCCACCTAACGCAAAGGAACAAAACTCTAGAGGCCCCGTGCCTCCGTCAAGAATGCCGTTCTTGTGAGCAGACTTCAACTTCACCTGTGGTGTGTTTGTGTGAAAGCATGAGCAATGGGACCTATACGTTACTCTGACCAAGAAACAGGCCTGTAAGGAAGGCTGCTCTCTCGAGTCATTTCTTGTTTGAGGCGGTTAGCACTGCTGTACCCTGTAGGCCACTATCCCAAGGAATCCAGGCTGTAGTGTGACTGAACTTTAGCTAGCAGCAGTGGACAGGGACAGAGTTGGAGAGAGCATCACGGTTCCGGAGGTTGGCAACACTTTCAGTGTGTCTGTGTGATAGCCTGGGAAACGAATCCCCTAAATCACTGGGCGAGAGAAACGGCTTCGTGCAGAGGCACCTCTCACACCACGTCTAGTGTCAGTAATGTAACACACCTCTGGCATGGGTGCGTTGAGGCCTGAGTTCCAGGCAGCTCCCTCGAAGGCACGGACAGCTTGGAGAAACCGTGCTTTTATCTCCCGCCGGTCACTGGTTAGGAGGACATGGTATACTGTGGCTGAGAGCTCTGGGAAAGGCCTCCCTAAGTCAACCCGAGCGTGAAAGAGGCCTGTGCCGAAGACACACCTCTCAGCTTAGCTCTTGTTTCTGGGCGTGCGTGTAGGCCGAAAGCCAACCATCCCCCTCGTAGGAACCGCACTGTAGAGCATCCGTGCTTCAGCTGGAATGGCCGTTCCTGAGGGTGGAAGTATTTTGCCGTGTGTCTGCGGGCGAGCGCTGCCAGCGAGTCCAAAACCATTTTCGGAGTGAGACTCAGGCAGCGGCAGAAGGCAGAACATGACTCCCCACTTGTTTCATGAAGCCAGGCCTGCGGCCCTGATTTGGCATTCAAGTCTCATTGCTAGCGTACGAACGCGAAGCAAAAACGGTGTTGAGAATCTGTGCTTTATCTACAGCCCACCTCTCTGCGGGAGGAAGTAGTGTACGGTGTCCGGGCGCGAAAGCCTGGGGTACTAGTTCCATACGCCAAAGCGAGGTTAGAAACAGGCCATTGCGGAAGGCACCTCTCGGCTCAGCTCTTGCTACCTGGAGCTGCTAACTCTCCACTGCTCGCCGTGGCCCTGGAACTCTCGGTGCTCAACCCTGACTTGGAAGAAAGAAGCCTGGAAACAAGCACAGCTTTAGCTCCTGTCCCCTCTCCACAGGGTGTGGCCACATGTTCAACCGTGCTTCTGTGCCCACCTGGCGAGTGGGTCCCAGCAGAATTCCAAGGGAGAAAGAAGCAGGGGCCCAAGCACCTTTAGATTGTGCTTTTCACAGGTATTGGAAATCTCTGAGCACCTTACGTCTTAGATAATCAGACCATTTCAACATACAGTCTCTAAATACAAATGCAAGTCAATGGAAATTATGTCAAACCAGAGATTTAGGGCAGGGTTAGTTATATCTGTAGGGGTACATTGATAACCATCAGACTCCATTTCCTCTGATACTGAGGCATTACATAACAAGAAGTATATAAATTGCTTAATAGAATGCCTACCTAGTACATAAGGAGTTCTCAGTAAAAGTTACTATTACTAAAATCTTATCAGAACATTATGTTTATTAAATTTCAAAAGAACTTAATTCTTTTTCCTCGAGGAAAGGGAAACAGTCATAGAAATCTGTTGACCCATGAACTACAAATGCTAATTCTACCACTTTCAGAATATAACTACAGAGGTTTGGCAACCACTCCGTTACTTCAATTTAGAAGTAAAAAAATAAAGGCAACAGAATTTACAGTAGATAAGAATGATCAGTTTGTGATTGAAACAGTCAAATCTTGACTCATAGGTGTCAGAAGGGTAGATGAAGAAATGACAAAAAAGATAAATCAATTATAACAAATGTGAGAGGCTGGAGTTTAGTTGACCTAATGAAAGTGGCACAAGAAAGTCTCTATTTTCTCTTCATAAGAGTTAGGATTGGTTCACTACTACACCCTTGTTTTTTGTATTAAAGAACATCAAGAACACAGAACTAGATTCATCATAATACTGATTCATAAAGCCCTATGATCATTTATCTACACAGAGATCTCTTTATTTTATTCTACTTAGGTGATGGTGACTTACTTAATAACGTGACAAACACCTGAGATCCCTGATATAATGAAAGAACAAAAGCATTAGAAATAATCTACATGCCCCCCTCTTCTAAGTTAATAATCTAGAAAAGCACAGACATTACTGATAATCTCTCAACACGTGTCCAGCTTCATGTTTTGTTCATGAAGGAACAGAGCACATCCTGTTCTGTTACAGTGGTTTTGTGGAAAGAGAAATGAAAGGAACTAGATAAAATCTCCCAACTCTGCAACTTGCTTTATTTATTTGGGGGGCAAATATAACTGCCTTATTTGACTGTCTGCTTGATTTCATTCTTTTGCTCCTTCACACGGACAACTACCTCTCTTTACCATGCCCTGGGCATTATGAGGTAGACCTTTAGGGACTACAGAGATGGTTTTCCTTATTCTCTGGTTGCTGTTTGGGAGCAGCCAATGGAATCAGCAGCAAGAGACTGGGAAGTGGGAGAGAGTGAGCTTAGGGTTCCCTCCCTGAAGGGGGCCTGCATCCTCACAGGGGCCAACATACAGTGACAATTCCTGCCATACCCAGAGCTTCATGCTCAGGAACAAAGAGGGGCATGTGGGAGAAGCCATGCCCTTTCATACCAATCAACCCACTGGAGGAATTTGTTCCTTTTTTCCCAGGCTCTAAATCCACAGGCTTGGAAATCTAGAAGAAATGCTTCTGTCAGGTAACGTGGTGATGGTACTTTGAGCTTCAATTTCTATTAGCCAACTTTCCATTGGAAATTAGAGCAAAGGTTCCCATTATTGTAATCCACAGGGGTTAAGTTCTTGGAGCACATAGCAATGGGGAGAAAAGTGGTGCATTGATCCTGAGGAGGAAACAGAAGATTTCACAGATTCCACCCTTTGTGCACCTAAGCATCCATGCTTGTTCTTTGCCTGAAGAGGAAATCTGTGCCCCCACGGTTTTTCTTCCCAATCTCCGGATGAACATGTGAGGCTAATTTTCTATCAACCTTCTATGAATGGTAGCAGATCATGTTTTCAGGCAGTAAAAGTGCCAAACAACCTACTTGAACAAAACTATGGTTGTGTGCAATTCTGCTTGAGATTATCTCATTTCCTCATCTGCATGTGGACAAAAGAGATGTAAAGAAACCAAGGGAATTAAGTACAGTGTTAATAGGAAGACTCAGTATTTGTGCCCCTCTCTGTCCTTTACTGGGGAAAAGACCCACTCAGACCAAGAAGCTACTCTGAGCTCTCCAAGCATGAACATGGTCTCTAACTTGGCAGATGGAGTCAATATGAATCAGCAGAGAAAACAAGATTTTGTTTTGCAAAAGAAGCAAAGGTTGTTGGAGAAGAGGGGAGAAATAGTGGTCAAGACAGAGGCTATTACACACATTTCTAACCATCAGACTTCATATGGTGTGTCCAAGTCCTCAATAATATGCAGGTGTTTTAATATCAACATGTGAATTCTTTTAAACAATAAATTTTAAAATAAAAATCAAAAGCCGTACAAGTTTTCTATGAGACAATAAGGGTATGGAAATGATATAGTAAAAACTCTCCTGATCCCAATGTTTAGAAGTGACCTCTCCAAATTGCGCCCTTTCCTCTACCCCAGACAGTGTCCCTGAACCCATTCTGGGGGTGGAGCATAAAGAACACCCAACACAAAACAGTCAGCATAGATTTCCAGGTGTTCCCAGAAATTTTTAGAATTGTGATTTTTAGAAGATGACTCTGATGTAACAGACATGACTTTTCCCACAGTACTAGTGTGTGTGATCAGTTGGAAATGGATAATATAACTATGAAAACTGATTTTTTGAGATGTTCTTAGACCTTTTTCAGCATTAATTTCATAATATAATGTTGCCTTTATTACTCAAAATCATTGTGTCTCACCCACCCCAGGAATGAAATAAATGAGTTGAGTCCAAATCATCAGGATATTTCAAGCATCCATCTATGCAAAATCCCCTACCCATGAGGTAATGTGAGCCCCTCTAGTAAAAATATGACATTAATGGAGTCACCACTGTACTTCGTCCTGTACCTTCTGACAAGTTGCTTTCAGTATTGTTACAATCAGCCATTTAAATAACTTTGTAATTAGCAAACATTTACTTGAGGACAGGAGGGCTGGTTGGCCTCTGGCTGGTTTGGCTTTACTGTGTGTGGCCAAAGTGTCTTTGGTGAAGTTCACCTTATCCACAAGAGAAGGGCAGGAGGAGGAAATGACTCCAAATATGGCTTGTTGTTCCCTCTACATAGAGGTGGTTTGCTCCGTGCACAAGGCCACTGTCCTCTAAGTGTGTAACTCAAAGGCATTATGGACCCATGTTGAAAACTGAGATTTTCATTGACTTGGGATGACTTCTCATGACAGTGTCTTCATATTTAGTTAATTTCTCTCTAACCAAACTATTAAGTCAGGTCTCAGTCACTTTTCTGTGGAGTCAGGCACTGAGAGGAAAGGGTTCATTTGTATTAGGAAATGGGGAAGACAAATGAAGGAACATCCCGAAAACAGAGCCAAGGTAAGTTTCTGCCTCTCCTCCCCCACCCCTTCCTGCACATGCTGGAAGTCTTAGCCTTGACCCAGCCTTCAGTAGAGGGTAGGGCTGTTGGGTTTTTTCACAAGCCGCCATGTGTTACATATAAACCTCCTACTGCAAAAACAGAAGCTCAGATGAGGAGTTAATGAATCTGAGGGACCAATTTCCTACAGGTGATTTGGACTTTCCTTTCAGTAATCATGTTTACCAATACTATTAAGTTGTACATAAAATTTGAATTTTCAATTGAAAATACAATTAATTCAGCTTAGACCTCCTCAGAGAGCTTTTTCTTCTTCCCCACATTTGGCAGCAGGGGTTTTCCTGCTTAGGGCTGGAGGATCAGTAATACCTTATTGGGATAATTTTTCTTTATTACAGAAATCAGTCCCATAACTGTGGCAATTAAATCACCTCATTTTATAGAGGAGAGATTAGAGGTCCAGGGAATCTGGCCCCCAAATCCCATATGGAGTAACATTAAAGAAGTGGGGCGCTGAGGGCCCTGGGTCTCATCCAGGATTGTTGCATCAACCTGCCTGAGGATCATTTCCTACCCACAGGAGTTGAGTGCTAGGCATGCAAGTGCATGAGGGTGCTGAGAAGTTAGCCCTACTCTTTTCTGTGCTTCCACTCACTGGCTCTCCCCTGCAAAGTAACTAGCAGTGGGTGGGGCAGCAACTTAGAAACTGAATCAGGAGTTGACTTCCAATCTCAGTTTTCAATCATTTTATGGTAAATCTCTCTCTGGAATGATTTACACAATATTTTATTCCCGCATTCTTCATTGGCCATGGCCAGAATCTTCAATCGCCAGTCTGTCACAGCTCTGTTTGGTAGAAATAAATATAAATCACAATTGGAGACACACTTTCTAACTGTTGCATTTTTAAAAAATTAAATAAACAAATAAAATGCTAGGATTATTTTTATTTATTGCGAGATATCTAGAATAGTGTTTCAGTGGTAATCAATATAGAAATTACTAAGATATTTCCTCTTTTTTTATAGTCTCCAGAATATGACTTGTATGTTACATAAGCAACCCATCTCAGCTTGGACTAGTGGACTAGCTACATTTCAAGTGCTCAATAGCCACATGTGGCTATGGCTCATGGCTACTGCATTGAGCAGCAGAGATTCTGTTCCCAGTGCTTCAGAAACACTGCCCTGAATAATCTTTAGAAAAGTCCCTCCAAGAGAAATAGCTTTTGCACAGCAAAGGAAACAGTTGACAAAACCGAAAGACAACCACCCGAATGGAAGAAGATATTTGCAAATGGTATATCAGATAAAAGGCTAGTATCCAAAATCTATAAAGAACTTATCAAACTCAACACCCAAAGAACAAATAATCCATTCAAGAAATGGGCAGAAGACATGAACAGACATTTCTCCAAAGAAGATATCCAAATGGCCAACAGACATGAAAAAGTGCTCAACATGGCTTGGCATCAGGGAAGTAGAAATCAAAACCACAGTGTGATACCACTTCACACAGTCAGAATGGCTAAAATTCACAAGTCAGGAAATGACAGATGTTGGCGAGGATGCAGAGAAAGGGGAACCCTCCTACACTGTTGGTGGAAATGCAAGCTGGTGCAACCATTCTGGAAAACATTGTGGAGGTTCCTCAAAAAGTTGAAAATAGAACTACCCTACAACCCAGCCATTGCACCACTGGATATTTACCCCAAAGATACAAATGTAGTGATCCGAAGGGGCACCTGCACCCCAATGTTTATAGCAGCAATGTCCATAATAGCCAAACATGGAAAGAGCTCAGATGTCCATGGACAGATGAATGGATAAAGAAGATGTGATATATATATATAATGGAATATTACACAGCCATCAGAAAAATGAAATCTTGCCATTTGCAAAGACATGGATGGAACTAGAGGGTATTATGCTAAGCGAAATAAGTCAATCAGAGAAAGACATTATCGTATGATCTCATTCATATGTGGCATTTAAGAAACAACACAGAGTATCATAGGGCAAGTGAGGGAAAAATAAAACAAGATGAAATCAGAGAGGGAGACAAACCATAAAAACCTCTTAATCTCGGAGACAAACTGAGGGTTGCTGTAGTGGAGGGGGTGGAAGGATGGGGTAACTGGTTGATGGACATTAAGGAGGGCATGTGATGTAATGAGCACTGGGTATTATATAAGACTGATGAATCACTGACCCCTACCTCTGAAACCAATAATACCTTATAAGTTAAATTAATTGAATTTAAATAAAAATTGTTTTAAAAAAACTCATGTCCATACAAAAATGTGCACATGAATGTTTATAGCAGCTTTGTTAATAATCAGCAGAAGTTGGCAGCAGCCAAGATGTCTTCAATAAGTGACCGGATAAATAAACTGTGGCACATCCATACCATTAAATATTATTCAGCAATAAGAAGAAATGAGCTATCAATCCATGAAAAGACATGGAGGAACCTTAAAATCATATTGCTAATTGTAAGAAGCCAGCCTGAAATGGATGCAGCCTGTATGATTCCAACTATATGAGGAATTGTTGGAACTCTATGTACTGTCTGTGTAACTTTTCTGTAAACCTAGGAATTCTCTTTTGAAAAGTCCATTAAACAAACAAAAATAGTAGCTTTGTAGAGATTCAACCACAAGTCATAAATTTTTGACTATTACTCAAATTTATTACTGGTTACTATGGATGATTTACATATGTTTTTGAAAGTCAATGTATTTTCCAAAGGCAGTAATAATAAATACTAAATATCTTTGCTCTCAGAAAAAAAAAGAAAGAAAGAAAGAAAAAGAAAAGTCCCTCCAGACTGGACAGCACCCTGGGTCTGCACCAGAGGCTCCTTAGCCTACAGGGTTCTGTGCAGTGGACCCGCGGAGGGGGCGTTAGCTAGAGTCCGGGGTGCTGAGGTCTGACCCCGGGGCAACCCCAGGGACCCAGAGCCAGTGGAAGGTGCAGGGCATGAAGCGCCCTGGGAGACAGAGACCTTTTTGCTCAGGGACCTGGTGAGAGCACAGGGCTGTGCGCTTCCCAGGCAGCGCAGTAGTACACGCCCTCATCTCTCTTCTCCAGCTTCAGCACCGACAGAGTACAGCTGTTGCTCTCCCTGCCCTTCTTGGCACTTACTTTGTTCGCTTTCAGGACAAAATCCCTCTGCACATATGATCTGGACATGTCTAGGTAGAGGAGCCTCTTGGGGGCACTACCCTCTTGGTGGAGGTACCAGTGGATGTAGCTGACCCAGGTGTCAGCTTCGCAATGCAGGGACGGTGAACTGCCCAAGCACTCCACTACCAAAGCAGGCTGATCCAGCTTGAGCCCTGCTCCACCGCCTGAGAGAGGGAGAAGGGAACAGTGGTGAGACAGGGTTTGTCAGGAGCCTCGGGGTGTCCCTGGTACCCTGCACAGAGGAGCAAGTCAGGACTTACTGGGAAACAGGAGAGAGCGCAAGGAGGACGAGGGGACCCAGCATGATTCTGCTTCCCACCCAGTGGAAAGAAACCCAGGGTGACCTCCTGGATGCACCTGCTGGGAGGAGACCACCTGGGTGGTGGCAGAGGGCAGTTAGGATCTGAGCCTCTGTTTCCCTGAGGCACCTGCAGGTACTGGTGAGAGAGAGGCAGGAGAAAGGGAGGGAGGGGCCAGAGGGCAGGGACAGGTCTGACCACAAGGGGGGGAGGGAACATCCATGGTTAGGGGGCTAAGAAACAATGACGGATGTTAGTGCAAGGAGAGCACCACCAATAACAGCAATCCTTGATTGAACATCAACTACACCTGAGCACAACACTAATTGGTTTCTGCTCATTGTTTGATCACATCCTGAAAATCACCTTGTGGGATGAATGCTACTACCCTCAATTTAGAAATGGGGAAAGCCTCGTTGGTATTTTAAGTAACGCTTCCAAGGCAGCATGCTTAAGGCAAATTAGGTGATGAGGATGTGAGCCAGGTCTGGCTGGAGACAAATCTCAAGCCTCAAATTTGGGCCACTTGGTACCGACAGAGCAATGGGTGTGCGGGCTGCTCTGGAAGCAAGGACAAGCACAGAGCAGAAATCCCTGCTGAAAAGGCAGCAGGCCCCCTGAGCTAGCACTGGAGCATTTCTCCCAGAGGTCTCATCAGAAGATGTAAATGCCCTAACATGACATGATAGCTGTGTAGTCTTGGGCAAGCTAGTTCTCCTTTTCCTCATATGTCAAAGGGACCTAATTAGGTCACATGCAGGGGATGCCGGGGTGGCACAGTTGGTTAAGCCTTTGCCTTCAGCTCAGGTCATGATCTCAGGGTCCTGGGATCCAGTCCCGCATCAGGCTCCTTGCTCAGCGGGGAGCCAGCTTCTCTCTCTGCCTGTAGCTCCCCGTTTGTGCTCTCTCTCTCTCTGACAAATAAATAAAATCTTAAAAAAAAAAAGTTGCCTGCAGAGTAAACAGGAAATGTGAGCAAAGCATGTGTTCTGTCCCAGATGCATAGAAAAAGCTCAAGAAATGTTGGGGATTGGTGTTTCACCTCAAAATTGGACCGGTTGCAAATGATTTCTGGGTTCCGCATAGTGTAGAATTATAGAGAATATTACAGTTATGGAAAATCAGGTGTGTGTGTGTGTGTGTGTGTGTGTGTGTGTGTGTGGCCAGAGGAAGAAGCCTGCATTGAGCCAGGGGCCAGTGCAGACCAGGGGGCCTGCAGTTCCAGTGTCAGATCCTCAGAAATTGTAAAGCAGGGCCTCAGGAAGGGTCAGCTGAGGAATGCATCTGAAATGAAGTTTCCAGAAGTAAAGGTATCATTGACTTCCAACTGAAATGAAGTTTTCTTTTCTGTTGTCCCAAGTATACCAGGGCCTCCTGGGTATAGTTATGGCAATTAGTTATGCTAATGATAGCCCGTCAGCCTGGAGGGAGAAGGTAGTGGGGATGGCAAGGAAGGGTACTTGGCTGGGGCAGGGAGGTTTGGGTCCTTTGCACCCGCTACCAGACCCAGTTCCTGAGCTCCAACTCTTGGTTATGATGAACTATAACCAAGATTCAAGGCTCAAGTGTCCCAAAATGCAGGCTTTGAGATTGTGCTGAGTTGGTGAGGTGGTGACTAGAATATTCTGCTAAAAGAATATTCCAGGGCCATCATTCAGACCCTCAGCAGGTGTCTAGGGCAGCTGTGCTAAAATGTTAAGTGGAAAAGAGAGTCTTACAGGCCCGGAAATACTTGCTGGCACAGAAGACTTGCAGTTTCAAAATTAAGAAAATATAAAATTGTCATCACACTAAAACAGAAAGAGAGTTCTTAAAACAAAAAAGGTAATAAGAGAAATCTACTGCAGAACCCTCAGCCAAAGCTTCCCATCTGCCTGCTTTCGCCACAGGCTCTGAGGCTGCCAGGTGCTCACGGTCTGCAGGGAACGCTGGGTTCAGACCGACTCCACGTTCCTGCCAGCCTCTCAGACCTGCTGGCCTCAGGAATGGTCCAGTCAGGGGGCCGAACCTGGGAGCCCAGCTCTCTATGCAGCCAACGAGGTCATCTGATCAATGGTACGCTGAGGCGAGAGGTCCTTCTCAGTATGTAGCTGCCAAATGGGAGACGTGGAAGAGTCTGAATGATACCTCCTAACTCTGGGAGGATTTATTACATTGACAAGGACAGAATGACCACTCCAGTCCAAGCCCTGCCTCTTGGAGTATGTGTGTCTTTGGAAAAGGCCCTGTAAATGGGAATAATAATGCTCACCCTGGGACACCATCCACCATGGGCCAGGGATTGGACCAAGTTGGTTGCTTTGTAAATAAATACTATCAGTCAGTCTGAAGTATGATGTGATTCTTATAACAATTTTTTCCTCAAATAACATGTCAACACAGTTATAACAACCATATTTGACAGAAGCTAGTTGGAATCTTAAAATATTTCATCTGTGCACAGTCACGTAAGTAATGGAGCCTTGATTAAAATGCAAGTCTAACAAAGTCCAAAACTTGTCACATCATCCATTCCATATATATATAATTCAACAGATATAAAGAGAGAGTGATTTTTAAGCTCTAAAGGGTAAGGGGTCATGAGGAAAATTTCAGAAAGGTTGCAGAACTCGAGAATATCTCTCACATGCCAGCAAGCAAGGGACATAAGCTGTTCTTGAAGAGCAGTCATTCAGGTAATGGTGCTAGACCTCAGAACGTAGTAGAGATTCTTCTAGCACTGGTGAATTAATACTTTTAGAGAGACTAATTTTTTTTAAGGTCGTAACAGTAATCATTGATCCATTAATAATGTCAAATACACCTTATTGAATGTAAAACATTGTACATATCGATTCCTTCCCTGCAAGTATCATAAAGCAGGGATTATTCATTCCATTTTGCAAATGAGATGAGGGCTTAGGAAGGTTGAGTAACTTACTTGAGATTGTCCAGCTAAGAAAGAGCACACCAAGAACTTCAGGTCAATCAGACTCTCGAAGTCTGTGTCCTATGTAACCTGCTTGGATGTTTTTGATTCAGGATTAATTTCTCTCCTCTCTGAGTTGTTGCTTTGAATGCAAATTGTGATCTTATTACATTTTCCATTTGTTTTCAATAATGAGCTTCTGCTTAAAAACTGGTATTTTGCTTGTTCCTTACTCTGACTTCAACCTCCCCCTGCTGGCTATTGCAGATATGACACACACCTTATAGTCCTCTGTGTTGGAGCCCAAGTGAGGGAAGTCTATCCCATCAAAGACTCAGCTTACTGAGTCCAAGGGCCCAAAAATACTAGGCAGAAAATCTGTTATTCCAACTGTCTATGCAGTGTGTTTGGTAGTTTTAGGTAAGTAGCTCCTCCTTGCACGGCCCCAAATTCCCAGCCTCAAATGAGAGAATTGACTGATATGTTTGGCGTCTTATGTACCTGTGAAAACTACAGAGATTTGCTTGTGAATAACGCATATTTATGTTTATATAAATGGCATAGCATTCCTGTCAATCCGTGTCTGTCCATCTGTCTGTCCTCCAGTTTGCCGCTCCTTGGTGCTGCTCCTGGTGCCCCTGGCTACAGCCACTGCATTAATTCATCCACTGACCGTGACAGACACACGTACTGCTGCCTAGGCTGGCTTCACCAGCAAGGCTGTCACTGACAGCTCAGGAGCTCTGCACGCTGGAAGTAAGCATTTCCCCGGGAATCTCATCCCAGGGTTGCTGGTCCCGGGAAATACACATCCACGTTCTCCATAAACACTGCCCATCCTGTGTTATCTGACAGCAAAGTTCTTACCAACCTGATGGCTCCCACACAGCATCACATTGTTTGAGGAGGTTCTGGGCTCCTGTCTGATGATGAGGAAGCTGAGGGTCTCTGTTTATACCTGGTGTCCATGAAGTGTCTCCCTCAGAGAAAAGCTTCTTTAGGTGCAGCAAAGGGGAGGCTGGCTCACAGAGGCTACAGTGCACAGCAGAGCCAGGCTCCTGCACTGTTGCCAGGCCCCCCATGTCCTGCTTGTGAGCCCTGGAGTCAGTGCTCCTACTGCTATTTCTCAGCTCCTCATCTGCAGACAGGAAAAGTCAGCAACTACCTCAAAGGGTTATGAAGATTAAATAATGTACAACATGCAGAACACTTAGGAACATTTCCAGCTAATAAAGATTGTTATTTATTTTCTATACTATTAACAGTAATTGAATAATATTAAATATAAATACAAATATACAATGACAAACATTAAATTATTAAAAATTAATTAAGATGGTAGTAATCATTTTTAATCACTTGTAACTTGGAAGAATTTATGTCTCTTAGATATTTATCCATTCTGAGTTTTAGTTGTTACAAATATCCTCAGCTATTCTATCAATTGTCTAAACTTTGTGTAAAGGCCTTTCATTAACTAGGGATTCTCAGTTTTGTAGTCAATCTCTTGTTGGCACATACTTTGCCTACTTTGGAGTCCTGTTTAAGAAAACCTGTCCCTCTCCAGTACCATGAAAGTGTTCTCTCATTTCTTGTGATATTCAGTTTGAGATTTGAGTCCAGGCTAATCCTGCAATTAGTGTGTCTTGACTTCTGTGAATTCATCCATCTCAGTCTCTCCTTTATTTGCTCCTTGCACGTGTACATATGATCCCTGCAGCAGATTCAGAACACAGAGCGGGGTGGTAGAGACTTTATCAGTTACTGGGGAAATGAAGAAGTGAGTTGTATTGATTTGACACTGAATTCCGTAAGAAACGCGAATGGGCGCTGGTGAAGTGAACGAGTGGAGAACGCTAATGATGTTCCTTCCTGATGAGCTTACATTGAGTACAGAGTTATGGAGGGAAAAAAGAGTAATCCAGTGAAAGATATTAAAAATTCTCCTGTATAGACATTGGGGCAGTGACTGGACTTTTCTATATGATCTATTAATGTTATATACCTGTAAATATAAAATGTCAGAAAAATATTGACCAAAAATGTGGCTGGTATGAAAATGAATTACTGATTATGAAGGTTGTCAGGGTTTTAGTGATACATGTACGTTAGTACTATATTGCACCTCATGTCAGCCTGTAAACTTAATGAGTATCAGAATGTAAAATGCCTCCTCTTCCAGGAAGCTCACTCTGACTACAGGGCGTGTGTGTGTGTGTGTGTGTGTGTGTGTGTGTGTGTGTGTGTGTGTGTATGTGTGGTGATTTGCTAACCAATACTGACTCTGCAGCTGTGTTAATACTTACACAGCTTCACACCCGATGTCCCCTAATCCCATTCTGTCACTCAGGCTCCTGTTGGCATCACTCTGGGCAGGTGTCATGTTGCTAGGAACCCTAGTTAGGGGATGAGGGACAAGGTCCTGTGGGATGATCTCTGGGCTCCCAACCACTAGGGGGAGCCCCGCCTCTGCATTTCAGGGGTCCCTTCTGTGGGGAGAGGGCCTTTGCATATTGCACCTAGTGGGGGACAAAACTTAGGTTCCCAGCACACTAGCCTGCTAGACCCTGGGAGGAGGGAGAGCACCAGTAGCCAGGGAGGGATCGGGCGCCACGGAGAAGCCCACGTTGGCCCAGTGCGCGTTCAGGGGCCGGAGACAGAGTGATGTGGGCAGGAGACGGGCCTGGCTGAGCTTTTCTAGGCATTGGGAGCTTCTGGCTTAGACAGGTGTCTTTGGAGGCAGGTGTCTTCCCCACGTAAAATGTCTAATTCAAATGGGGCTGGATTATGTGTCTGTCAGCTGACGACAGCAGTGACCAGTGCCTTTTACTCCCAAAGTGATCCTGTCACAGGTCCATCCTCCCACGTGTTCTTTACCATCACTGTCTATAATGGCGAAGCCATTGGAAAACATTTCCAGTGTAAGCTCCCGGAAACTGCATTTCCCTCACCTGGTCACGTCAGTCCTTTCAGCATTTCTCTCAGGGGCTTTCGGCTGTGTGTTCCCCATCATTCCATGCCTCCTCGCCTGGATGGAGATGTGGTTCCTGGGTCTCAAAGTGTCACCTCAAAAGGCAAAAGAGGAACCAGTAAGTGTCTCCCCAGGTTAGGCTCCTGAGACTGGCTAGGGACCGAGCTAGAAGGAAGACCCTGGAAGTGCTGATTGGAACGGAGCCCCATTCGGGGGGGGTGAGGGGGATCTCAGGTCTCCATCCTTCAGCGGGCCCAGCAGAAATCCAGAGCAAGTGGAGGAGAGCATGGGGAAAGAACATGGCTCCTCTCTCGAGCTGTCAGGCCAGGCTTCTCTAGGAGATAGCGTGAGCCCTGGGGAAAAGCACATTCCAACACCAGAAACAGCCAGCACCTCTCTGTCCCTGGGATCACAGTCCTGGGACCCTGTGCACTTTGTGTATCTGAACAGCCCGGTTCCTCAGGAACAGAGAGATGGAAACCAGTCAGACTGAGCTGAGACAGCAACTCTAAGAGTCAGAGACCCTCCAGGGTCTCCCGTGGCCACAATAGAGCAGGCGGTGGCTTTGAGCAGCCACCATCAGCACAGGTGGTGCCTGGAGTGGGACGAGTTGTGAGTGAGGGAGGAACATGGAGGGCGGGCGGAGGGAGACAGCCAGCCAGACAAATGCTCAGTCACCTCAGGCTTCCCCCCATTCCTGTGAGGAGCAGAGGGATTCCTAGCACTGTGGGATCCTGAGCCCTGCCAGGGGGCTATCATCACCTGTGGGCTTTGAGACCCCTGGATATTGACTAGGAAGCCCCATGATGGACTGAGCTGCATGGTTCATTATTGGGTAAATTCTTCTCTGCATAATGGCCTGAATGGATGCCTAGAAGCCATTCCTGCCCCCTTGTTGGTGACATGATCAAGAGTCAATGCAGAGATCCAGGGCTTTTCAACACATGCTGTGATTATGCTCTGCAGCGTCTGGCTCGGTTTGCCCTGCCTAATAGGCACAGAAGGTCTTATGTCCTAGAGAAGCTAAGTGTGATTATAACCTCAAGGAACAGTGGAGGAAAATTACTTTCTAAATGGTTTTATATTGGGTAATCTCATTTACAGAGCAGAAATATCTAAGTACAGAATTATTATTCAAGAGTAATTGTAAATCACCTGAATCAGATCAAGATAGGCCTTCTAATCTGTTCCCTCTGTTCTTCTCTGAAAACCTATCCTGGAGCAGTGGCAGAGAGAGCTAATGGAAGTTGTTTCTGTAATTATGTGTCAACATCAAATTGAGCTTGGTTAAAAGCATATCACCTATTAATGTGACTGAGGCTTGAATGCTTATGTGATTCAGTCAAATTCAAAGGCACTAAAAAAGCAGAACATAAGATGAATGAAACACCAAGAGCACCTGGTCCTGGGATGAGGTTGGTGTTTCCTCCAGCTTCTCTCCTGTTACCTCCCCCGGGGCCTCACTGTGATGGTCCCTCTCATCATGTGTGAGTGTGCTGAGCTCTCACATCAGGCTTCCTCCTCTTTTCTGTCCTCTTGTAGTTCCCTCCTTTTGGGCGGGAACCTTTTTACTGAGTAAATATTTCTTCACCATCTTAACACTTTTTACATTTATTTAGTGCTATCCATTTATTATGCTTCAGAATTGATATTTCTCTAACAAAATACACACTTTACACCATTTGTCTGACCTGATCAGGGTTTTTTCTGTTTCTTTTGGGCTTTGGTTTTGATGATGTTGTTGATTTCTGCAGGGAGGAAAGTATTCCCCAGGGAAAGAAGCCATAAATACTGAGTCAAAGAATCATATGTGTAGCCAGAAATTTTTAAACTAGTTGGAATATGTCCTTATAGCACTGGTTTGTAGTTTATTAGCACAACAGTTTTTGGTTGAAACACTGTCAAATTACCTCTTTTTGCTCAGTTTTATCTGGCTCCTGAATCTGAAGCAGGTAAAAAAAAAAAAAGATTGTCAAATGTGTTTTGTTCATCATTCAAAAACTCAGCCATCCCTAATCTATTTCTGAAAACACTGAGCAGACATTGAATACAGCAGACACCGAGGATACGACAGTAACTGAGACGTGGTCTTGCTGTGGGACCCGTGGTGAGACCCAGAGTAAAAAATAAATGTACCCGAGGGCCACAGACCCTGTGACGTGCGATGTGCATCTCAGAAGACAGGCAGAGCAGGGGAAGGGTCTTGATGCTCTCTTATTCCCCGCAACCCCCTCACCTCACCGTCCTCCAGGACCCCCCTGTGTGAGGAGGGATCTCTGTCCACCCGGTTGCCTATGACAGAGACCAGAGTCTCCCTGGGGACCCTCCCTTTCTCAGGGTCCCATCCCATCGTTCACCCTGCCATGTCCATCCTCTGTATTCCTGCCTCCTGGGTTTCATGCATTGTACCACCTCCTGTCTCTTCCACCTTCTCTTCAGCATTTCCTACTGTGGTTCCTGCACCAGCCTCCTGTGTCCCTGCCTCAGTCAGCCTCTCCCAGCCCGACCAGAGAGCCCTGTGACATAGAACACTTGCATTGTTCCAGGGGTTCCTGAATCCACTCTAGGAGGTGAAAGTCTCATTATTCTTGTTTCAGAGGTGAGCAGATGGAAGCACAGAGAAGGGAATAATTTGTGCAAGGTGGTACAAAGATTAAGAGGTGGAGGTAGGATTTGAACCCTGGTTCAGTGCTGGAGTCCACGCTCACAGCTAATCCATGTGCAGCCTTTCA
>NW_027397462.1:0-28751 GCF_003265705.2 Callorhinus ursinus | reverse complement strand
TGGAACTGGAGGGTGTTATGCTGAGTGAAATAAGTCAATCAGAGAAAGACATGTATCATATGACCTCACTGATATGAGGAATTCTTAATCTCAGGAACAAACTGAGGGTTGCTGGAGTGGTCGGGGGTGGGAGGGATGGGGTGGCTGGGTGATGGACATTGGGGAAGATATGTGCTGTGGTGAGCGCTGTGAATTGTGTAAGACTGTTGAATCACAGATCTGTACTTCTGAAACAAATAACGCAACATATTTTAAGAAAATAGAAAAAGAAGAAGATAGCAGGAGAGGAAGAATGAAGGGGAGTAAGTCAGAGGGGGAGACGAACCAGGAGAGATGATGGACTCTGAAAAACAAACTGAGGGTTCTAGAGGGGAGGGGCTGGGGTGATGGGTTAGCCTGGTGATGGGTATTGAGGAGGGCACATTCTGCATGGAGCACTGGGTGTTATGAACAAACAATGAATCAGGGAACAGTACACCAAAACAAATTATGTAATATATGGTGATTAACATAACAATAAAAAATTTAAAAAAATAAAAATAAAAATAATAATTACTACATTAACATGTACTGAAATACGTATAGACAAAATATAAAAGCTACATTAGAACTTTAACAAGTTGTCATAGGAAGAGTGGAATACCAAAGGATTTTACTTTCCATGCCCTGTATTTTGCACCTATATTTTTTAATGAATTAAAAATTTTTTTTATTGTGGTAAAACACAAAGAACATAAAATTTACCATCATCATTTTTAAGTGTACGTTTCAGTGGTATTAAATACATTCGTAATGTTGTACAACCATCACCACCATCATTTCCAGAAATTTTTTCTTCTTGTATGACTGAAACCCTGTCACCATTAAATAATAACTTCCCATTTTCTCCTCACACCAGCCCCCAGCAACCACCATTCTACTTGTTGTCTGTATAATTTGACTACTCTAAGTGCTTCATATAAATGCACTCATACAGTATTTGTCTTTTTGTGACTGGCTTATTTCACTTAGCATAATGTCCTCTGGATTTATCTATGCTGTAGTATATATCAGAATTTCCTTCCTTTTTATCCTTTATTTTTTAAAAATATTTATTTATTTATTTATTTGAGAGAGCGGGGAGGGGCAGAGGAGAGAGAGAGAGAAAAATCTCAAGCAGACTTCCCACTGAGCATGGAGCCCCATGTGGGGCTCCATCTCACAACCCTGCGATGATGACCTGAGCCAGAATCAAGAGTTGGATGCTTAACTGATTGAACCACCCAGGCATCCCAGAATTTCCTTCCTTTTTAAGACTGGATAATATTCCATTGTATGTATATACCACAGTTTGCTTATCCATTCATTTGTCAATGAACACTTAGGTTGCTTCCACATTTTAGCTATCATGAATAATGCTGCTATAAATATAAGATACAAATATCTCTTTGAGACCCTGCTTTATATTCTTTTGAGTATATACCCAGAAATATAATTAATGAATATGGTAATTCTATTTTAAAATTTTTGTGGAACCACCATACTGCTTTCCACAGAGACTGTACAATTTTACATTCCCTTCAACAGTGCACAAGGGTCCACAACCTCACCAACATGTGTTGTTTTCTTTTGTTTTATTTTTCTGATAGTGACTATCCTAAAAGGTGAGAGGTGGTATCTCATAATAGTTTTAATTTGCACATCCTTAGTGAACAGTGATGTTGAGCACTTTTTATGAGCTTATTGGCCATTTGTATATCTTCTTTGGAGAAATGTTTAGTCACTCAATTTTGGATCAAGTTGTTTGTTTTCTGTTGTTGAGTTTTAGGAGTCCTCTATATAACCTGGATATTAATCCTTTATTAAAAGTATGATTTGCAAATATTTTCTCTCATTCTGTGGGTTGCCTTTCTACTCTGCTGATAGTGTCTTTGATGTACAAATTTTTAAAATGTTTATGAAGTCCAATTTGTTTAATTTTGTTGTTGTTGTTGTTAACTGTGTCTTTGGTGTCATATCCAAGAAACCATTGCCAAATTGAATGTTGTGAAGCTTTTGTTTTCTTTTGAGAATTTTATTGTTTTAGATCTCACCTTTAGGTCTTTGATCCATATTGAGCTTGTGCAATAGGCTGTGACCCTCAAAGTTCTTCTCAGTTCTCCCTCCATGATTAGGTGAACCAGGAACTCTAGAGATGGAGCACTGGGTGTTATATGCAAACAATGAATCATGGAACACTACATCAAAAACTAATGATGTAATGTATAGTGATTAACATAACATAAAAATAAATAAATAAATAAATAAATAAAATATACTTCAGTGTATTCTATAGATTTAGCACAGTCTTTATCAAAATTTCAGTTGCCTTCTTTGCAAAAAATTGACAACCAGATCTTAAAATTTATGGTGAAATGCAAGAGACACACAGTAACTAAAACAATCTTAAACAATCAGAAGAAACTTATAGATCTTACACTTCTAAATTTCAAAATTTACTACAAAGCAATGGCAATTAAGACAGTGTGGTACTGGAACAAAGATAGAGATCTATATCTCTGGAATAGAACTGAGAGTCCAGAAATAAAACCATGTGACTATTGCCAAAGGACAACCACAAAAGTCCTAGAAGTAAACATACAGGTTCAGTATTTGTGATCTTGAGTTAGGCAGAAGTTTCTTACATATAACAATAAAAAATGACCAACAAAGAAAAAAAGTAAATAATTTGGACTTCATAGAAATTTAAAAAATTAAAAACTATTATGTTTCAAATGGCACTATTTAAGAAAGTGATAAGATAACCCAATGAATGTGTTGAAATATTTGCAAATTATATATCTGATAAGGGGATTCTATCTAGAATATATACAAACTCTCACAACTCAAAAAAGAAAAATAATTCAATTTAAAAATAGGAAAACAGGACAGCTACATGCAAAAGAATGAAACTTGACCACTATCTTACACCATGCACAAAAATTAACTCAAAATGGATTAAAGACTTGAATGTAGGACCTGAGGCCATAAAACACCTAGAAGAAAACATAGGTGGTAGGCTTTTTGACATAGGTCTTTAGTTTTTTAAAATATCTGACACCAAAAGCAAGAGCAACAAATGACCTCACTGATATGAGGAATTCTTAATCTCAGGATACAAACTGAGGGTTGCTGGAGTGGTGGGGGCTGGGAGGGATGGGGTGGCTAGGTGATAGACATTGGGGAGGGTATGTGCTATGGTGAGTGTTGTGAATTGTGTAAGACTGTTGAATCACAGACCTGTACCTCTGAAATAATATATTATATGTTAAAAAAAAGAAGAAGAAGATAGCAGGAAGGGAAGAAAGAAGGGGGGAATCGGAGGGGGAGACAAACCATGAGAGACTTGGACTCTGAGACACAAACTGAGGGTTCTAGAGGGGAGGGAGTTTGGGGGATGGATTAGCCCGGTGATGGGTATTAAAGAGGGCAGTACTGCATGGAGCACTGGGTGTTATATGCAAACAATGAATCATGGAACACTACATCAAAAACTAATGATGTAATGTATGGTGATTAACATAACATAATATAAAAAAAAGAAAAACATTTATTAAAAAAAGAAAAAAGAAAGGATGTTGTATTTGTCAAATGCTTTTTCTGTATCAGTTGAGAGGATCATATGATTTTTGTCCTTTTGTTTATTAATGTGATGTATCACATTGATTTATTTGTGAATGTTGAACCAACCTTACAGTCCAGGAATATATCCCACGTAGTTGTAGTGAATAATCCTTTTAATGTACTGTTGGATCCTATTGGCCAGTACCTTGGTTAGAATTTTGGCATCCATATTCATCAAAGATATTGGTCTGCAATTCTCCTTCTCGATGGGGTCTTTGTCTGGTTTGGGGATCAAGGTAATGCTGGCCTCAGAATGAGTTCGGAAGTTTTCCTTCCCTTTCTAATTTTTGAAACAGCTTCAGAAGAATAGGTTTTAATTATTCTTTAAGTGTTTGTTAGAATTCCCCTGGGAAGTCATCTGGCCCTGGACTCTTGTTTTTTGGGAGGTTTGTGATTAATGCTTCAATTTCCTTACTGGTTATGGGTCTGTTCAGGTTTACTGTTTCTTCCTATTTCAGTTTTGGTAAGTTTATACATGTCTAGGAATGCATCCATTTCTTCAGATTGCTTAATTTGTTGACATATAGTTGCTCATAATATTCTCTTATAATTTTTTTGTATTTCCTTGGTGTTGGTCGTGATCTCTCCTCATTCATTCATGATTTTATTCATTTGGGCCCTTTCTCTTTTCTTTTTGATAAGTCTGGCTAAGAGTTTATCAATCTTATTAATTCTTTAAAATAAACAGTTTCTAGTTTCGTTGATCTATTCTATTGTTCTAGTTTCTATTTCATTGATTTCTGCTCTAATCTTTATTATTTCTCTTCTCCCACTTGCTGTAGGCTTTATTTGCTCTTCTTTCTCTAGCTCCTTTAGGTGTAAGGTTAGCTTGTGTATTTGAGACTTTTCTAATTTTTCGAGAGAGGCTTGGATGGCTATGTACTTCCCTCTTAGAACTGCCTTTGCTGTATCCCATAGGTTTTAGACCGATTTTTTTCATTTTCATTTGTTTCCATGAATTTTTTAAATTCTTCTTTAATTTACTGGTTGAACCATTCATTCTTTATAGTAGGATGCTCTTTAAACTCCAAGTGTTTGAGTTACTTCCAAATTTCCTCTTATGATTGAGTTCAAGTTTCAAAACATTGTGGTCTGAAAATATGCAGGGAATAATCTCAATCTACTCATTGAGACCTCATTTGTGACTCAGTATGTGATCTATTCTGGATATGCTCTCAAAAAGAATTTGTATTCTGCTTGCTTTAGGATAAATGCTCTGAAAATGTCTGTTAAGTCCATCTGATCCATTGTGTCATTCAAAGCCACTGTTTTCTTGTTGATCTTCTGCTCAGATGATCTGCCCATTGCAGTGAGTGGGGTGTTAAAGTCCCTACTCTTATTGTATTATTTTGATGTGTTTCCTTAATTTTGCTATTAATTGGTTGATATAATTTGCTGTCCCCAAGTTAGGAACATAAATATTTGTAATTGTTAGATCTTCTCTTTGGATAGACCCTTTAAGTATGATATAGTGTCCCTCTTAGTCTTTGGTTTAAAATCTAATTTGTCTGGGGCACCTGGGTGGCTCAGTCAGTTAAGCGTATGCCTTTGGCTCAGATCATGTTCCCAGGGTCCTGGGATCGAGCCCTGCATGAGGCTCCCTGCTCAGAGGAGAGTCTGCTTCTCCCTCTTCCTCTGCCTCTCCCCTGCTTGTACTTTCTGTCTGTCTGTCTCTCTGTCAAATAAATAAATTTTAAGAAATAAAAATAAATAAAAAATAAAAAATCTAATTTGTCTGATATGAGGATTGCTACCCCAGCTTTCTTTTGAGGTCCATTAGTGTGGTAAATCGTTCTTACCCTTCACTTCCAATCTGGAGGTGTCTTTAGGTCAAAAAATGAGTCTCTTGTAGACAGCACATGGATGATTCTTGCTTTCTTATCCAATCTGATACCCTGTCTTTTGATTGGACTATTTAGCCCTTTTACATTCAGAGTAAGTATTGAAAGATATGAATTTAGTGTCATTGTATTGCCTGTAAAGTCCCTGTTTCTGTAGATTGTCCCTGTTTCTTTTTGTTCTGTGTTACTTTGGGGCTCTCTCTTTGTTTACAGGATTCCCCTTAATATTTCTTGAATGGCTAGGTTGGTGGTCACTTAATCTTTCAGTTTCTGTTTGTCCTGGAAGTTCTTTGTCTCTCCTTATATTCTGAATTACAGCCTTGCTGGATAAAATATTCTTTGCTACTTGTTTTTCTCATCTAACACCCTGAATATATCATGCCAGCCCTTTCTGGCCTGCCACATCTCTGTGGATAGTTCTGATGCCAGTCTAACATTCCTATCCCTGTAAGTTAAGGACCTGTTGTCTCAAGCTGCTTTCAGGATTTTCTCTTTATCTCTGAAATTTGCAAGGTTCACTATTATATGTCAGAGTGTTGATCTAGTTTTATTGATTTTGAGGGGTTTCTCTCTACCTCTTGGACTTGAATGCCTATTTCCTTCCCCAGTTTAGGGAAGTTTCTCAGCTATGATTTGCTCAAATACACATTCTTTCCCCTTCTCTCTTTCTTCTTCCTCTGGGACCCCAATAATCCTAATATTGTTTCACTTTATAGTATCACTGATTTCTCAAAGCCTCCCCTCATGGTCCATCAGTTGTTTTTCCCTCTTTTCATCAGCTTCCTTCCTTTCCATCATCTCTTCTATGTCACTGACTCTCTCTTCTGCCTCATTTACCCTAGCTTTTAGAGCATCCATTTTAGACAGCATCTCAGTTAAACCATTTCTAATCTCGGCTTGATTAAATTCTATTTCTGCACTAAGAGATTCTGTAGTGTCTTTTATGCCTTTTCCAAGCCCAGCTAGAAACTTTATAATCATTATCCTGAATTCCAGCTCTGACATTTTACTTACATCTATATAGATTGGATCTGTGGCATAGAGTATTACCTCTGGTTCTTTCTTTTGTTGTAAATTCCTCCTTCTAGTCATTTTGCCCAGAGAAGAATGGATGAACGAGAGAACAAAATAAAAAATATTAACCACAACCCAAGCAAAACACACATTAGAGAAGTCTGAAGAGGTCAGAAACCAAAAAATAAAAGAAATAGAAAAAGAAAAGGGGGGCAGAAGAGAGCATATAATCTCCCAGGTGGACAAAACAGGGTGATCTACTTGGTCCTGGGTGTATTTTGGAGACACTAAATCCTAAAATCGTAAGAAAGCAAACATATATATATTAAATATACATATTTAATATATACAAAAATAAAATTGAATACAGTGAAAGGGAGCTAAAATGATGAATATATCTACAAAATGTAAATGTAAGAATGAAAGTTTAAAAAAGACTTAAAAACAAAGAATTGATAAAATAAGAAACTAGTTGAAAAGGAAAAAAGAAAAGGAAAATTTTAAACTGAAAGATAAAAGAATTATGAGGAAAACTCCCAAATTCTATGTCCTATTTTCCCTTAGCGCTGGAGTTTTTCAGTTCTGTGTGCTTGGTAAACTTGGTATTCACTTGTTATTCCAGCTGGTGTTCTGGGGGAGGGGCCTGCTGCACTGATTCTCAGGTATCTGCCTGGGTGCAGTTGCACCGCCCCTTACCAGGGGCCTGAGGTCTATGTAAGCTGCTTCAGGTTGCTCTATGTGGCTTTTGTTCCCTGAAGGCTTTCCCTGCCACTTTAGAGGATGAAAATAAAAATGGCCACCCCCCCCATCTCCAGCCCCAGTGCTGAAATATCATGGCTCCATCTCTTCAGTAAATCTTCAGGAAAAAGCAGTCTTCACTTTTATATGTGCCAAAATCTGCAGACTCCTGTGGTGTGCCCCAATGTCGAGGGTCCCCGAGTTTCTGCTCTTTGCAGGGTCCCTGCATGGAGAACAGTCGCCCAATCATGCCACAGTTCATGCTTTATGGCAAACTCAGCTGAGATCCCACTCCCAGGATCGCTGACTTTAACTGGTTTACCAGCTCCAAAGCTTGGGAACTTTGCTGGCTCAGGCATCCCTGTTCTTTCTGTGACCCCAGGGATCCTGAGACTACACTGTCCCACCTAGTGTTCTGCCCCACTTCACCACCTGAACACCTTTCAGGTAGGGACATCTCTCACTAGAGCAGATTTCTAAAAGTTCTGATTTTGAGCTCAGGGGCTTTATCACTTTCCGGTAGCCAGCTTATGGAGCCTTGCAGCCCCCCACCATTTATCTTCTGATATATCCATTCAGAATCATTTCTCTGCACCTCCTACCTTGCAAAAAGTGGTCCATTTTCTATTTGTAGAATTCCAGAAATTCTTTTCTTACATTCCAGATTGAATTCATAGGTGTTAAGAATGATTTGATAGTTATCTAGCTAAATTCAAGGGACCAGATGAAATAAGGTCCCCTACTCTTCCGCCATCTTGCCTCCCTCCGAAAAAAAAATAGCAAAATCTTAATAAAGACAACCTAGAATTACAATGGCCATTATGCAGAGTGTTCCAAGACTTTATTTAAGAAGTGCACTTGAAACAAGTGTTCCTAAAACCTATTTTAATTGGTATGGAGAAGCCTGGAAAAGACTTCAAAATTCCAAAATAGCTTCATTGAAAGATTTATTGCTAACAGCCAGTGAAAGATCAAAGACACAAGAGGTACCTAAAAAAAAAAAAAAAGACTATAAGACTGACATGATTCCTACTGCTCCTCTCTATCCTCATTTACCTAAGTTTTCACAGTATACTAATTCTTTATCTAAATTGTCTTTCTATTTTGAAGAGACTATTTAACCATTAACTCTTAAAATAAAACCACCCAGTGCTACAGGTGATCCCCTTCATGTATCTTTTACTCCTTGGTTAAAGACTGAACTAAGGACTATAGCTAATTTCCCAAACCCAGGGAGGATCCCCAGAATTTTTCAGAAGAACTTAGCGTCCTCATAAGAGCTTATAATCTTGGGCTGCAAGACATTTATCAACTTGTGCACAAGCTGGTAGGACCTAGTGAAGCCTCAAAATTGATGCAGAAGCAGAATATCATAACCCTGAGGATTATATTTGAGAAACTTGATTTTCAACATGGCCCCCTTATGGACCAGAAAAAGCTTGCAAAATAGCAAACCATCTTTAAAAGCTATTCCTAGGGTCGTTCCTGCCTTCACTGATTGGTCTAATATTCAAACATGCAAACAAAGGAAAGATGAAACTGTGGCAGACTTTAAAGCTTGTCTGGAAGCTCTCTTCCTATGGCATTCTGGGTTCTGTACAATAAATGATGTTACCCAATCTGCTCTAGCTGCCTTATTTGTAAATTGATTATCTCCTGAGATTAGTGGGTTAAGAGGCAGAAAATAAGATGGAAATTCACTTTCTGAGTTAATTCATGATCATTGCTGTGCACTTTGAAAGGATGTTGGAACAAGACTGTAAACAAAAGTCCAAGTTATTAGCCTTACAGCTGCAACAGCTCCAAGGCCAGAAACTCAAAACAACACCTGCACCTTCCCCATTGAATTCTCCTAGGAGTCCATCATCAAAACACTAACTCAGGAAGCATTGTCTCATTTGTAATCAACTAGAATGGACAAAAAAAGGTTGTCCTCAAAGGTTTTGTGCAAATCATTCAACATGAACTTGAATGCTTTCATATCTACCCTCTAAGAAGAGGCCCCATATGGATCTCTCCTAGGGTTGACAAGACTAAGGGATTCTCTGGTACACTGTCACCAGTTATTCCCTTAAAAAACCAAGAGGACACTAAAATCAAAAATAATGGGAAATCTTGCCAAAGTCTGGTAGATACCAGAGCTACACTCTACTTTAAACCCCACTGTCATAAGACAACAGATCTCTCTGAATAGAAAAGAAACCTCTATTAGTGGAAGTATCTAATAAAATTCAAAGAGAGCTTCTATCTCAACCAGTGCAAAAGACTCTGGGACCTTTCACTGAAAAACATTTATTTTTGCTGTGTGATACAGCTCTAGTCAATCTATTAGGTAGATATCTCCTTTCTAAATTGAAGAGGCTAATACATTTTGCCTCAAACAGAGACCTTACTATAGAATTTCCTGACCAACCTGAACCTGATCTTTTGTTTCTGACAATCTTTCTTTGATATAGAAGAGGAAGAATTCCAGCAAAAGATCTCTAATTTAATCCAGGTGTTTGAATATTCATGGGCTACCTCTAACACTGACAATGGGAGAATAGAAAGTGCAGGACCTATAAAAGTTGAGATAAACATAACTAAACCTCTGCCCAAATCACGTCAATATCCACTAAAGCCCAAGGCCATACAGTGCTTTATGTCAGTAATAAAAGACATGGCCCCTCCTGTAACACACCAAACTTGCCAGTCCAGAAACTGAAAACCTAACAGGTGAGGATGAAATTTGTCCAAGACATGGGAACTATTAACAAGACAGTTACTCCCCATCTCCTGGTTGTTCCAAACCTGAGCACCCTTTTGTCACAACTTGCACCAGACTTAAAAAATGGTTCACTGTTGTGGATCTATGTTCAGCCTTCTTCAGCATTCCTGTAGACTCCAACAGAGAATATCTATTTGCCTTTACTTGGAACAATCAACAATATACCTGGACTTGTCATGCCTCAGGAGTTCACTGAGGCCTCTTCTTATTTCTCCCAAATGCTCTACCAGGATTTAAGTACCTTCCAGTTCTCAAGGAAATCTTCTACAGTATGGAGACAGCCTCTTGTTATGCTCAGTTATAACAGAAGCATCCATAAAAATTCCATTTATTTGCTGCAACAATTAGCTGAGAAAGGACATGAAGTCTCAAAGGAGAAATTACAATTATCTTCAGACACTGTTCATTACCTAAGTCATAATCTAAGCACTGTCGGAATCCAGCTGTCACGAAAAAGAATTACACTAATCCACGAATTCCCTAGGTCCTCAACTAAGTGATACTTTCATGGATCCCTATGTTTGGCTGATTATTGTAGACTATGGGTTCCTAATTTTTCTCTATTGGCTTCTCCACTCTATGAACTTACTAAAATTTCAGTCCCTGAACCCTTTCTTTTCTTTCTTTCATGGTTTGCTGATTTTATTTTATTGATATACTTGGATTCCTTACTCTTTATTTTTTGCATATGTATTACTGTTGCTTTGTTTTGTTTTGACTTGTGGTTACCATTTCATTTATATATGTCTTCTGTATATACCAATCTATATTGTTTATGGTCATTCAATTTTTTAAAGATTTTATTTGTTTATTTGACAGCGAGAGAGGGAACACAAGCAGGGGTAGTGGGGGAGAGAGAAGTAGGCTTCCTACTGAACAGGAAGCCCGATGCAGGGCTCAATCCCAGGACTCTGAGATCATGACCTGAGCCAAAGGCAGACGCTTAACGACTGAGCCACCCAGGTGCCCTATGGTCATTCAGTTTTGAACTCATTCTTTACTCTTCTTCCCTCCACATTTCATTTCAGATATTTGGTATCATATTTTCCATCTTTTTATTTTGTGATTCTCTTGACTGATTTTTACAGATATGTTTGTTTGTTTGTTTATTGTTTTTGTGCTTCCTATTTTTCTTACTCTTACTAATCTATTTTGTTTTCCAGTCAGAGTTCCCCTTAACATTTCTTGTAGGGCTGGTTTAGAGTTCATGAATTCTTTTAATTTTTGTTTCTCTGGGAAATTCTTTATCTCTTCTTCTATTCTGAATGATAGCCTTGCTGGATAGAATATTCTTGGTTGCAGATTTTTCCCTTTCAGCACTTTGAAATGTAGTGTGCCCCTCTCTTCTGGCTGTAAAATTTCTGCTGAAAAATCAGCTGATAGCCTAATGGGGTTTTCTTTTTATGTAACTGTCTTCTTTTCTCTTGCAACCTTTAAAATTCTTTCTTTATCACTATTTTTTTGCCATTTTAATTATTATGTGTCTTGGTGTAGACCTCCTTGGGTTGAATTTGTTGGGGAATCTCTGTGCCTCCTGAATCTGGATTTCTGTTTCCCTCCCCAGATTCAGGAAAATTTCAGATATTATTTCTCTGAATACATTTTATGCCCCCCTTCTCCTTCTGGGATCCCTATAGTGCACGTGTTATTATGCTTGATGAAGTCACTGAGTTCTCTAAGTCTATTCTCATTATGCAGTATTTGTCTGTCTCTCACCTTTTCAGCTTGATTGTTTTCCATTTTTCTATCCTCCAGGTCACTGAAACATTCTTCTGCTTGTGTTTCTTTTTATTCCATTTATTGTATTTTTAATTTCACTTATTAAGTTCTTCATATTTGATATGCTATTTTTATCTCTTTGTCAAGGGTTTCACTGATGTCTTCCATCCTTTTCTGAAGTCCCGTAAGTATCTTTATGATCATTACTTTAAGTTCTCTATCCGGCATACTGCTTATTTCTGTTTTGCTTAGATCTCTTGCTGTAATTTTGTCTTGTTCTTTCATTTGGGACATATTTCTCTGTTTCCTCATTTTTTCTACCTCTCTGTGTCTGTTTCTGTGTGTTAGGAATGTCAGCTACATCTTTTGCTCTTGAAAGTGGTGGGCTTATGAAGAAGAGGTTCTGTAGTGCCCTGAAGTACAGTATCCCCTGTTCACCAGAATCTGGCACTTCAAGGGAGTCTCCTATACATGTTCTTTGAGTCCTGCTATTGTGTCTGAGTACTTTGCCTTTCAGTCCAAATGTCTGCACTAACTCTCTGCCTGATGTGAGCTCTGCTTGCATTGTGCGATGTTAGTGAGACCCAGGCAGGCAGGCTCTGAGGGGGTATGACCACAGAGGGCTTGGGGGCAGAACAGCAGTGTTAGAAAACTTTATGCTGAGCCACTAGTCCTAAGCTGGATCCCCCAAAGCAAAGCAGCAACCAAGGGTGAGGTGCACAGCACGGGCAGTGACCAGGGGTGCCCAGCATCTATGCATGTGGCAGCTGAGTGCAGCAGGTGGTGTCTGTGTATGCAGCAGTTAGGTGGGGTACGTGTGGTGATAGCAAAATTTGCACTGAGCCGAAGCCCAGTGGCCACCAAGGCACGGTACAGGAGATGGCAACTGGGTAGGGTGTGCAAGGCATTAACAAAATTTGCACTGAGCCCAGGGCTGAAGCCAGAGGTCTTGGAGGGGGTGAGTCCTCAGGAGAACTCATGGATGGGGTGCACTGCTAGCAGGTTAGGTAGAGAGTGTCTATGCAGCGCCACTTCCTGCAGGTGGCTCTGTGTTTATGCTGTTGGTCAGGAGAGGAAAATGGTGTCTACCAGCTCCTTTGCTCCTGGAAAAGTCCCTCAACAATCTCTGAAATCAGTATAAACAGATCTCTCTCTTGTTTGCCCCAAGTATTATGCAAACTGTCACTTCTATGTTGCCTTGCAGAGGACTATTGTCTCTTTAAGGGTGGAAACCCAACTATCACTTGCCCAACAGAATCTCCCAAGTGCTGAGTCAGTTGAATTTTAAAACTCCTGACTCCAAGTTCCACTGGTTATGCAAACTCATGGAATTCATCCCTTCTGGTTCTCAAAGCCAGATGTTATGGGGACTTGTTTTCCACCCCCCACCTCCATGGGTTCCCTGGTGCTTTCCCCTCTCTGTGCCCCCAGTTCTGTCCTTCCTGCAGGCAGCTCCCTACCACTGTTTCTGGCTTCGTAATCTCTCAGATACAGGTTCTTCTCTACATTTAGTTGTGCAGTTTGTTCTGCCAGTCTTCAGATTATTCTCCAGTTTATTTACTTGGCTGTGAGTGATATCTAGTTGTAAACATGGCATGGGGTGAGCTTAGGTCCTCCTACTTTGCCATCTTCCCAAGCTCCAGAAATGACATTTATTTACAAACTCCACCCTCCATCTTAAACACTGCAACATTCTTAATCTTGTTGTTACTACCCTTGCCTGACAAGGGCAAAGCCCATGATTTTGAGGTAATAATATCACATTTTATGACAGTGCTTCCTGGTTTTTGAGATGCCCCTTTGACTAATCCTGATGTAATTTTGTTTGTTGATGATCATACTGTAAAAATGAAAATTGGAATTTCCAGGCAGACTATACTGTTACTACCCAGTACGTACTACTTGAGAGGGTAAACCTTCCATATGCTAAATCAGCCTAACAACCAGAGCTCTACACCCTTACCGGAACATGCCAATTATCAAAGGACAAATTGTTAATATTTATATTGACAGCCAGTATGCCTTTGGGGCCATCTGTATTTGGGGATGTTATAGAAACCAAGGGGTTTCCTTTCAGCCACTGGGACTTCAATCAAAAATGGACAGCAAGTAAATGACCTTCTTGCTGCTATTCTCTTACCTTCCGAAATTGCTATGATCAAAATTGAGGTTCACAGTAAAAGGACTGAAATTGAATATCAGGAAAATGCCCTGGATGACTTTTATGCAAAGGCAGCAAGAACAAAAACTATAAAGGTTTTTGGCATATGTAGATAAAGTTCATTCTTCTTCTGAAAAAATAACCTCTTGTTGCCAGACTTTTGTCATCCTGATGTCCTGTGACATGGCAACAGTCTGCTCCTGATTCAGAGAAATCACAGTGTGCAAACAATGGTTGTAAATTCAGTGAATAACTGGGGCTATAAGAAACCCAAGATGGCCATTTGATTTTTATTATACAAACCCCATTTTTTGGTTCTTGCATTCTTTCACCAACCATTGTGCAGCTAAAAGGACTCAAATTATGCTAAACACACTACTAGAACAATGAGCAAAGAACACAAAAACAATCAAGTCACACACACAAAAAGAATATCTAATAACCATGAAGAAAGAGTCTCAAGTATATTAACAAAGAAATGAAAAGTAAGGTGAGTTGGTTATTTTATTTTTAAAATTAATTAAATTAATTAATTTAATTTACCAGATTTGCAAAGATGAAAAAAACTGATAATACTTGGGTTGGTGAAGATGTAGGAAAATGGACACTTTGAAGATGCAAAATTGTAAAAGAAATGAGCAAAGGGTCAGAATGGACATTTCTCCAAAAAATATATGCAAGTGACTGATAAGCACATGTGTGATATTGTGATTTATAATAAGAAATATATTTGATCTTTGCCTTTGCCACAAAACTCCCCCAAACCCTTGGAATTTCCTAAGAGATATGAGCAATAAGATATGAGCAATCTTTTGTCATAATATTTGGTCTTTTGTCACTTCAGAACCAAAAAGGTAAAATGGATGTCATTGTTATACATAACAAGTCTCTTTCAACCACAACTGAGTTCATTAATAAGATGACTTTGGAAATCCCCTAAAGATGTGGGCTGGGCTGGTTGCCAAGAGAAACAACCATGATTAGAGTGTTGGAACTTTCAGTCCCACTCCCTGATTTCCAAGGAGGGGAGATGGGCAGGAGATTGAATCAATCCTCAATAGCCAATGATTTAATCAATCATGCCTGTGTAATGCAGCCTCATAAAAACCCAAAAAGGATGGGATTCAGAGAGTTTCCAGGTTGGTGAACCAGAATGCTTCCATATGCTGCCATGCAGCATTAAAAACTCCATGGTGACAGAGCTCTTTTGTTCAGGATCTCACTCTATGTATTTCTTCATCTGCCTGTTGATTTATATCCTTTGTAATAAATGAGTAATCTAGTGAGTAAATTGATTTCTGAAGTTCTGTTAGCCTGTCAAACAAATTAATCAAACCGAAGGAGGGGGTTGGAAGAACTTCTGATTTATAGTCAGTAAGTCAGAAGCACAAGTAACAACCTGGACTTGTGATTAGCATCTGAAATAGAGGGCAATATTGTAGAACTGAGCCCTTAATCTGTGGAATCTGATACTATCTCCAAAGTGTCAGAATTTAGTTAACTGTAGGACACCCAGCTGATACCAGAGAATTGTTTGGTGGTTTGGGGACAAAACACACACATTGGAATGGGAGTAGAACTATAACATGAAAAGATGCTCAACATCATTAATAATCTAAGCAATGCCAATCTAAACTATCATGAGATATTACTTCATCTTCACTAATATGACTAGAATCAAAATTTCAGAAAATAACAAATGTTGATGAGGATGTGGAGATATCAGAACCTTCATATACTGCTGGTAGGAATGTTTAAAATGATCAACCACTTTGGAAAAAGTTTAACAGTTCTTTAAACGATTATTGTATTGTTGCCATGAACTCTGAAAATGTGTTAAATGAAGAAGTCAATCCCCAAAGAATACATACTGTGTGATTTCATTTATATGAAATATCCAGAATAGGGAAATCTATAGAGACAAATTATGTTAGTGGTGCTTTGGCCTGGAGACAATGAGAGGATGGGGAGTGATAGCAAAAGTGTACTTTTTGAGTTTCTTTTTGATGAAATGGTCAATTCCTAAAATTGACTATGGTGATGGTTGTGCATATCTATAAATATACTAAAAACCATTGAAGTGTACACTTTAAGTTGACAAATCTTATGGTATGTAAACTATAGTTCCATACTGCTTTTTTAAAAAGATATGACAGTCTTAGTTAGATTTGGTTATTAATTGAATATGAGGGACAATGATGAGGGATTCAAGGATGATGCCCAGATTCTGGGTTTGCCAATGGGTGAATACTAAGGCAGAAAACAATTGAAAAAGAAACAGGTCTAGGGTGAGAGTAAAGGGCTAAAGAGAGAGCGAGACAGCATATATAGAGATTTTTAAACTTTTTTAGGGGTGAGGAATCATGGCCTCTTTTGAGAATCAGCTAAGAAGTTTGGCCCCTCTCTCCCACAAAAAGGTGAATATATTACTACCTTCTCACATATACAGATAATATTTGAGTATCTGTTCCATAGACTTCTGTGTTGAGAATAACTAATCTAAGTTTACTCAGGATGGTCAGTAGATAGTGTTCCTTGGGCCCTGGCATGAATGAGGGAGTACCAGGGTGAGCATGGACTGGCAGATAGTGACCCTGCAGCAAGGCTGGGTTCTTCCTGAGTGCCCTGGAGGTGGGCAGGGTAGGGTGAGGATCCCAGCAGTCTGCACTTCTTAACCCAGGTAAGAGATAGCACAAATATCCCACAAAGGCTTCCACCTGGACAAGGTAACAAAGAGGAGAGAACAGGAAGATTTGGAAGGCTCTCTCCACAGCAATCAATTCCCTACTATTCTTTGACTCCTCTACTACAGAGGTATAGAAGAGGTATGAGAACAGACACACACACACCCACATCTGTCTGGGAGATGAGTCACTAGGTGGGAATTTGAGGGAGAAACGGAGGGAAGAAACTAAAGGAATTTACTTAGATCACTACTTTGGTCACTTGTCCATCTGTATTTTTGGAGTAAGCCCAGTCAAGAGCCTGAATGTAGGAAATAAAAAGCTCTGGAATGTGGCAGTGGGAAGATGGGCACTTTCCCAATCTCTTATCAGGGCAGGGACAATCTGACTATCTCTGCATCCCTCAACCTGCCACCGCCTCACAGCCCTTCCCTTTGCTTAGGTCTTCAAAATCATCATTAATAATAGCCATTAAATTTTAGCAGATGACTTCAGTTGTTAGCAAATTCTTTTCTATATATAATGAATGTTAATCATAATAGAATAAAATATAAATGTTTATTAATAAATCTTAAAATTTGTTCCAGAAAGGGGGAATTGGTGGATTATTTATATAAAATGACCAAGAGCTGACAACTAGATTTCTCCTGGATCATTTTCAAAACACCATTTGTGTTCAAGAAGGTTCTCTGCCCCCCACAAAGCCTCCTTCCTTTTTTTTATTTACAAAATTTTAAAACAATCTAGAATGTTCTAAAATGAAGTTCTGTGGAGTCCAGAGAAAATATTTTCTGTGTGGTGCAGAACATAAAAAATGAGTTTTCTTTTTACTTCTCCAGGTTGAAGCATGTCTTTTAAAAATGAAATTTCATATTTTTGTTTTTTGAAACAATACTGATTTTTAAAAAAACAATAAAACAATAAAGAGAAATTTTTAGGAAGCAGATACACAGCCAGGAAGAAGAGAAAAAACTGAAAAGACCAAGCCAATGCGAAGGCCTTGGGGAGAGGGGTGGGTGATATGCAAACCCTCCCCGGTAATCAGAGAAAGGCAAACCCTAACCATAAGGCGGTAAGGCCCCTTGCGCGCCCTCAGATTGAAGAGAACAGAGCTGAGTGACAAGATGGTGCGCGCTGTAGCCCCGCTCACAGACAAGCGGAGGGGGAGTTGGTGCGTGCAGAGGTGTGGGCAGAGTCCAGTAGAACTCCCCGCCCGCCCGAGGAAGTGGAGGGGGAGGGGTGAGAGCGCCTTGGTGACGCGGAGCCCTCACGTGACCTGGAGCTGCAGAGCAACGCAGCCTTCCGTGCAGTCGTCAGTCCAGCTTCTGGGTACCGGCTTCCCGCTGTCCTGCGCCTGGCGGGCTGGCAACGGGCGCGAGGAAAGCAGAGCAGGTAAGGGCTCCCGGGCCTGCGCGCGAGGCCAGGGCGGCAGCGGTCCGCCTACTCCCAAAGCCGGCGCAGGGGATCAGCGCAGCGGCATTCTTGGGAACATCAGTAGTGGCCCCCTGGGGTAGGGGTGCTGGGACGGCCGGGAGGGCAGCAGAGCAACCAAGAGCAATTGGAAATCACCCGAATTCCTACAGGAAAATGGTGAACCTCCGGGGCGGAGTGGGGGGAGGCTATGGGTGAGGGTGGGAGATGCGGATGGGGGGCGGCCAGGGGTGGCCGGGACCCAGAAGGGACCAGGTGTTGGCGGATCGGCGCCAAGCGCTTCGCAACAGCCCCTGTTCCCTCCACGCCGGCCTTCTGCAGGTCTGCGGGTCTAGGTGTCAAGTGTCGCGTCGGCGCACTCACGGCGAGAATTGGGAGAAGGAGACAGCAAGGATAGGCCCAGGTCGGTGCTGCGGTCAGTGTGGGGGGCGGTTGCAGAGCACAGTTTGAGACCCTCTTCCAACTACCCCATCCCTTGTCCCCTGTCCTCCATTTTGGTGACTGCGGAAGTTTGGGGATGGATCTGTAGGAAAATGGTGGGTTTGGGGGGGAGGTAGGACAGAGAAGTGGTGGGGGGGTCCGGACTTGGAGGCCCCCTAGAGGACGCACAAAGCTTTTCAGGTAGGAAAATGAAATTTTAAAAAACCGTTGACATCGAGGGCTCTGAAAGATGAGTAGTGAGGCCTCTGTCCTCGGTGCTGACCTGTCCACCAAAAACTCAACCCCTTCTTTTGTCTTTTGTCTCCTAGGAGCAATGGCGTCCAAAGAGGAGCACGCAGTAAAAAATCTCAACATGGAAAATACCGACCAGGAAAATGAAAAAAAAGATGAAAAGGAGCAAGTTGTTAATAAAGGAGAGCCCTTGGCCCTCCCTTTGGAAACTGGTGAATATTGTCTGCCTAGAGTAAATCGTAGGCGGTTCCGTGTGAGGCAGCCCATCCAGCAGTATAGATGGGATGTGATTCAGAGGCTTGAAGAGCCACAGGGAAGGATGAGAGAAGAGAATGTGGAAAGAATTGGGGAGGAGATGAGACAACTCATGCAAAAGCTGAAGGAAAAGCAGTTCAGTCATAGTTTGAGGGCAGTTAGCACTGACCCCCCTCACCATGACCATCATGATGAGTTTTGCCTTATGCCTTGAATCCTGGTGTTTTCTCTGAAGTTAATAGGGAGACACCTGCTTTCTAAACTTATGTGTTCATGATATAGCTTTGTTGTAAACCTTTTGATGTCACTCATTTCTAGTACGTCTATTATTACTTCGAGTTGAATGTGTTTTTGATCCAATCTGTAAGATTTTGTTAGCAGGAGAACTTTACCTATTGCATGGAGAGATGGTCATTATATTGTGAAACCAATAAAGCAGTCTAAAAAAAGCAACCTCTGTATTTTTATTTCAAATCTTATGTTTATGTATTTAGTACATGCAGTGAAAAATGCTGAAATTAAATATACCAAAGGATTAATATAGGGACTTATAAGTCGATGTGTTTTCTTTCATATTTTCTGTAGTTTTAGAAGAAATGGAAACTATTTTTAATGACCTTGTGAAAGTAGAAGGGTCACTTCATAAACACTTGGTATGAAATTTGGATATTTTAGCCAGATGAATAAACCCAGTAATCCTTTATAAAGTGAGGACGAGGACTGTACATGACTATGAAACAAGATCAGGTGTGTGTGAGCTAAGTTTACCTACTTTTGTCCTCATTCCCATCTATTAGGCAGGACCCCCTATTCTCAGATTTTCCCTTCAGATATTTAGCAGTTTCCAAAGATAGGTCTCACCAGTCCAGCATCCCTCTGCTGGTCAAGCTGAATTCTGCCTGGCAAGAAGTAGGCCCTTAACAAAATACAATTAATAATGATTGAGTCAGGAGCTCTGAGTTCTTGTCTCAGTTCAGTTCCTGAATAAAATAAACTTGGTTATGCAGTTTCACTTCTCTGGAAGAGATTACTGGCAATTCCTAAAGGAACAATGAATTCATTAATAATATCTTAAAATTCTTAAACCTATGCTAATCTGCCATGTATGTGAGAATCATCTGAGGACTTTCTTGAAAATATAGACTCTTGGGGAACCTGGGTGGCTCAGTCAGTTAAGCTTTGACTCTTGATTTCAGCTAAGGTCATGATCTCAGGATGGTGAGATTAAGCCCCCCATCAGGCTCCGTGCTTAACAGGGAGTCTGCTTGAGATTTTCTCTCTTCTGCCCCCCCCCCACGCTCCTGTGCGCTCATTTGTTCTTGCTCTCTCTCTCAAATAAATCTTTAAAAAAAAAAGAAAATGTAGACTCTTGATCCTACCCTAGATGTACTGAATGGGGATCCAGAACTTTAATTTTTAGCAAGCATTCCTGGTAATTCTGATGCACATTAACGTCTAAAGGGCTCCTATGTGTATACATTTATTGTCTCAATTCTTAAATAGGAACCGTAATGAAGAACATAAAGGTGAATATCTGAATTCGGTGGAGAGAAACACTAAAATGTAAAGAAAGAAAATTAAAAAGGGCTTTAGATTTACTACATAAAAATTTAAAATTTAAAGTATGTACACTAAAAAATTTACAGTGGTTGTCTCTTATAAGGTATTGGATGATTTTTTTTCTTTGTACTCAACTACATTTTTCTTAATGAATATGGATTACTTGTGGTAAAAAGAAATAATAAATCAGTAATAGATCCACATCCAATGAACAATTCAGTGAGCTTATAAATGAAGTGCAATGGAGGCACTTAAAAATTCTCATTGGGGGCACCTGGGTGGCTCAGATGGTTAAGCGTCTGCCTTCGGCTCAGGTCATGATCCTGGGATCAAGTCCCACATCGGGCTCCTTGCTTAACAAGCAGCCTCCTCCCTCTGCCTGCCACTCCCCCTGCGTGTACGCTCCTTCTCTCTCTCTCTCTGGCAAATAAATAAATAAAGTTTTTTAAAAAAAATTCTCATTGACAGAACTTAGATATTATAGATTTCAAATTATTCTTGAATATAGTATTCATGGCTTGGTGTAATTGTCCCTCCTATAAGTGGGCAAAATCACTAGATCTTACTTCTAATCAATAGACTACAACAAAAGCGATATGATGCCTCTTCTGTGATTGCATTGCAGAAGATTGTGGCTTTGGTCTTGCTGCAAGACTTCTCTTCCTCCTTCCCCTCCCCTTTGCTGGCTTTGATGAAACAAACTGTCATGTTGGAGAGGCTCATATGGCAAAGAACGGGCAGTATCTCTCAACCAACAACCGGTGAGGAACTGGGACCCTCAACCCAATAGCCTTTGAAGAAGTGAATCCTGCCAAACAACATAGGCAAGTTTGGAAGCAGATCTTTGCCCTTTCAAGCCTTCAGGTAAGACCTTGCCCCTGACCAAAATATTGATATGCACAATTAGCTGTCCTGAGCCAGTAAGAGCCAGCTTCAAGCACACCACTGACTCAGAGCACTCCCTTGTCAAGGTAGTTAAAACAGGAACATTACTAGGCAAGGAACATGAAAGATAAGAATGAAAAAAGGAAATGTCTTTTGCAAAGGAGATGGATGAGCATAAAGGAGAGAAAGATAAGAGAAAAAGAGACAGAGGCAGATAGAGTCCTGGCGTATGCAGTATACTTATGACTAAAAGGGACTACAGGATTGTGCGGGTGGGGTGTTACTTTTTGTACCCAGCTTTTTTTTATTCAGATTACCTAGTTATCACTCTGGTACTTCAATTTATTGTCCCTAATTCATATCAACTGCATTTCAAAAGTAATTTGAAGCAATGGTTCAGCAAATAATTATAATTTGGCTCAATTTGGGACTCAAGACATTTTTATGTTCTAAATATGCAGAGTACAATATGGTAATAATGAGCCACATGTGGTTATTAAGAACTTGAAATGTGACTAACACAATATGAGATGGGCAAAAGTGTAAAGCATACACAAGATTTTAAACACATGGTACAAAAAAAGAATGTAAAGCATTCACAAGATTTTAAACACATAGTACAAAAACAGAATAAGGGATTAAAAGTTTTTTATTGATTACATGTTGAGATGATAGTATTTTGGATATACTATGTTAAATAAAATATATTATTAAAATTAATTTCACCACTTACTTTTTACTTTCAAAAAATGTGTTTACCAGAAAAATTAAAATTAGATATATGGCTTATATTATACTTCTGTTGAACATCACCATTCCAAATCATTTTTAAGATATACTATGTTTTCTAAACTAAAAAACGTTATTTTAGAAATTTCTGATAATAAAGATGATACACATTCCTTTCAGAAAGCACAAAGAAATATAAAGAAGAAAAGTCTTAAAAAACATTTTAATCCTACTAAACATTATTAAATATTTATTTTTTAGTCTCTTTTCTACACAAAACATCCACAAATGGAATCTTGTTTTATAAAAGTGGGATCATACTGTATATACTATTTTGTATGCTTCTTTTTCACTTAACATTTTTAAGATAATCCTTTTCCATTATCCTTAAGGGTTATTTGAGATAAAGTTGTTATTTAAATGGATTAACAAATTTAATATAATAATAATAGAACAGGGAGAAAATATAGATGATAATTTAATTTAAGCACAATAAAGGCATTTCTCAACATACAACTCAAGGCAGAAATTATGCAGAAAATTACTGATTTTATTACATAAAAATAAACTTTTATATGGCATAAGTATAATTTAGAAAGACAAATGAAATATTGGAAAAATAATACATAAAAAAGACAAAATGTGGTTAGGACTTCTAGTACTATGTTGAATAGCAGTGGTGATAGTGGACACCCCTGCTGTGTTCCAGACCTTAGGGGAAAGCTCTCAGTTTTTCCCCATTGAGAATGATATTCGCTGTGGGTTTTTCATAGATGGCTTTTATGGTATTGAGGTATGTACCCTCTGTCCCTACACTCTGAAGAGTTTTAATCAAGAAAGGATGCTGTACTTGGTTGAATGTTTTTTCTCATAATATGTTCTTATAATTGTTTGTATTTCTTTGGTGTTGGGTGTGATCTCTCCTCTTTCATTCATGATTTTATTTACTTGGGTCCTTTCTCTTTTTTTTTTGATAAGTCTTGCCAGGAGTTTATCAATCTTATTAATTCTTTCAAAGAACCAGCTCCTAGTTTCGTTGATCTGTTCTACTGTTATTTTGGTTTCTATTTCATTGATTTCTTCTCTGATCTTTATTATTTCTCTTCTCCTGCTGGGTTTAGGCTTTATTTGCTGTTCTTTCTCCAGCTCTTTTAGGTGTAGGGTTAGGTTGTGTATTTGAAACCTGTCTTGTTTCTTGAGAAAGGCTTGTATTGCTATATACTTTCCTCTTAGGACAGCCTTTGCTGTGTCCCAAAGATTTTGAGCAGTTGTGTTTTCATTTTCATTTGTTTCCATGAATTTTTTAAATTCTTCTTTAATTTCCTGATTGATCCATTCATTCTTTAGTAGGCTGTTCTTTAGCCTCCATGTATTTGAGTTCTTTATGACTTTCCTCTTGTGACTGAGTTCTAGTTTCAAAGCATTGTGGTCCAAAAATATGCAGGGAATGATCCCAATCTTTTGGTACCGGTTGAAACCTGATTTGTGACCTAGGATGTGATCAATTCTGGAGAATGTTCCATGGGCACTAGAGAAGAATGTGTATTCCGTTGCTTTGGGATGGAATGTTCTGAATAGGTCTGTGAAGTCCATTTGGTCCAGTGTGTCATTTAAAGTCTTTATTTCCTTGTTGATCTTTTGCTTAGATTATCTGTCCATTTCAGTGAGGGGAGTGTTAAAGTCCCCTACTATTATTGTAAGACTGATGAATCACAGACCTGTACCTCTGAAACATATAATACATTATATGTTTAAAAAAATAAAGATAGTAGGAAGAGAAAAATGAAGGGGGGGAATCGGAGGGGGAGACTAACCATGAGAGACTATGGACTCTGAGAAACAAACTGAGGGTTCCAGAGGGGAGGGTGTGGGGGATGGGTTAGCCTGGTGATGGGTGTTAAAGAGGGCACATATTGAATGGAGCACTGGGTGTTATACACAAACAATGAATCATGGAACACTACAACAAAAAGAAAGAAAGAAAGAAAGAAAGAAAGAAAGAAAGAAAGAAAGAAAGAAAGGAAGGAAGGAAGGAAGGAAGGAAGGAAGGAAGGAAGGAAGGAAGGAAGGAAGAAAGAAAGAAAGAAAGAAAGAAAGAAAGAAAGAAAGAAAGAAAGAAAGAAAGAAAGAAAGAAAGAGAAAGAAAGAAAGAAAAAGAAAGAGAAAGAAAGAAATTCAGGTGAACAATTGGAAGGAATAAAAAAATAAGAAAGAACAAAAGAAAGACAAAAAGTTAATATTATAACTGTATAGTAAATTGGTTTAAATCAATCAGGGAAAGGCAAACACAGAAATATCAAAATGGAAAAAAATAAAAGGTAAACAATTTTACAGCTGACTACTAGATACATGGAAAAAATGACCAGTTTCATTTGTAATCAAGTATATGCAAATGAGAACAAGAAAATATTTTCAAGTAACAAGTTGGTAAATAATTTTAATAACAGCCAACATTTATTGACCATTATAATCTAAATACTTTGCATGCCTCATTCAATTTCCCTAACCACATAAATTGCATGCAGATACTATTGTTAGACCATTTTATATAAAGTTAAGCAGAATGAGCCATGTGACTATTCAGTCACGTACCCAAAGCCATGTGACTATTAAGTTGTGGAGCTGGAATTTGAACACAGTGTGACTTTTGAATCCATGCCATTATTAGTGGTTTATACCTAGAAGTAAGGGTTCTTTCATATAGTGAAAACATAAAAAGAGCATGTGCATGTTCATACAGTACTGGTGAGAATGAGAACTGGTTCAACTTTTCTGAAAGATAGTTTGAAAATATGTATCAAAAGTCTTAAAACAGTTCTATAGTCTTTAATCAGAAATTCTATGCTGTTGACTACATTCCAGGAGAGAAATCATACAAATGATCTCTATCTGAGCTGTGAAAACATCCAAATGTGCAAGCATGTAAATAGAGATGACCGTTGAACAATGCAGGGGTTAGGGGTGCTGACACCCTGCATAGTCGAAATTCCACATATAACTTTTGACTTCCAAAAACCTAATTTCTAATAGCCTACTGTTGACTGGAAGTCTTACCAAAAACATAAAGTCAATTAACACATATTCTGTATGCTATATAGATATATAATATAATATATATTAGTATAAAAATATATTTTATATATACATATAGTATTCTTACAATATAGTAAGCTAGAGAAAAGAAAATGTTAATAAGAAAATCATAAGGAAGGACACCTGGGGGGCTCAGTCGGCTAGGCGTCTGCCTTCGGCTCGGGACATGATCCTGGATTCCTGGGATTGGGTCCCACATTGGGTTCCCTGTTCAGCAGGAATCATGTTCTCCCCACCCCCAGCTTGTTCTCTTGCTCTCTCTCTCTTGCTCTCTCTCTCTCTCTCAAATAAATAAATAAAATCTCTTTAAAAAAGAAAATCATAAGGAAGAGAAAGATATATTTACAGTACTGTACTGCAAAAAATCCATATATAAGTGAACCCACACAATTCAAACCGATGTTGTTCAAGGGTCAATTGTATATACAATAGCAGGATGTTTATTTCAGCATTTTTTAAAAGCCAAAAAAAACTGGATATAACCTTAATACTTATAAATAAGGGAAAGATAAATACATAAGATGCATTAATACTTTGGAAACCTATCCGGCCATTATAAATAATAGAGTAGTCCTGAATAGAAAGAAATGGAAAATTCTCTAATATTGTTATTTTAATTATTTTGGGTAGGGAATATCAGCTGTATGTAAAGAATAATTGACTAAAGCTTGCTTAAATATTAAGGAAATTTATGATCTCACATGATAGCAGAAAAAGCAGAAATAGGTGAAACAGGCTTCAGGCTGATTGATTCAGGATGTCAGCAAGGACCCAGGTTTCTTCCATCTCTGGTTAACTTCTACCATGCTTAGTGTCAGCTTCATCATAAGGCTTACCACTAATGAAACAAGATGGCTGTTGTGGTGATTGAGGATACGTTCTTTTCTGGTTTTGTCTCTCATGAGAGAAAGGAAAACTTCTCTCCCAACCATGGAATATAAGACCTTCTCTTCAATCTAACTGGGCCATTTTAAGATCATTAGTCATCTTCAACCAGTAACAATCCTCAGAGAAATTCCAAATCCTGAAAGGTTCAGAATTATTAGGGCCTGCCTCCTGAAGGTATCAATAAAGAGAGGTAGGGTGTACATTTAGATGTTGGGAGTTTTGTTAAGAGAAGAAAGGAGAAGCTGATGTTGGGTAAGCATACACTATACTGGGAGCCTCAAAAACAGGAATGGCCCAGGATACTCTCTGTACCTGCAATAGGTTCTGAGTGGGAGATCGACAGCTGGAACATGTACTGAATTACCTTTGGAAGAACAGGCAGGGCATTAAAAAAAAATAGTCCAGAAAATGCTAATATTCAGAAGAAGAAAGAGTGAGAATGAGAATGAGAGCAAGAATAATGAATATGACTCACAGAATTTCCCCAAGTTATAGAAACCTGAGGGATTCCTGGAGCCCTGGGATTAAAAATCAAAAGAAAGGGCAGTTTATCCAGTTTAGCAAGACCATTCACTAGGGTTAAGTGGAAGTCATGTAGGTCTATGCCCAGAGATGCCAAAGGAGCCAGTTAATGAGGAACAGAACCATGTGGAGAGGATTCCAGGAAATTAATTTTTAACAAAATTTCCACTTTGTCACATTAATAACACCTCGCTTCACAGATTCTTGTCCTGCTTCATGGACCAGTGCCAGATGTGCTGGGCACATCCCTTCCTCCAAAAGTAGATTGAAAATCAGCCTTGAATATTATTGAATAACATCTCTGAAAAGCAAACACTTAAGCATGGAATCTACTGGGGTTTGTGGAGATTTCAACAGGGCACTGTTTGCTCACTTAGCAGGCTCATGACCTCCACCCCAGCCAAGCTACTCTCTCTCCCTCACCAACCCTATCCAGAACTTCTCTTCATCCTCCCCATATTTCAAGGTTCAACTTAGATCCTTCTTCCTCATAACAGCTTCCCTGGCTCTATGAGTACCACCCTTTTCTTATTCCTATTAGGCTGGACAGAACTTCAGAGTTTTTAAGTATCTTTTTTTCCCAGAAGTTGGTATGTGCAATAGTGGACCTTCCCAGGCACCTCATGTTCTGCTTCCCCTGTGATGTCTTGGATTATGTTTTATAATTGTTTTGTATTTTTTACAAATTGAGTGATCAGTGAACTGGTTTCTTTGTTTCTCCTCTTGCCCTTTTCCAATCCAGTCTCCGCCTAGCAATCTAAGTATTATTTTTTAAAAGATTTATTTTTTGTTTTTTTTATTTTTTTAAAGATTTTTATTTATTTATTGAGAGAGAGAGAATGGTAGAGAGAGAGCATGAGAGGGAAGAAGGTCAGAGGGAGAAGCAGACTCCCCGCTGAGCAGGGAGCCCGATGCGGGACTCGATCCTGGGACTCCAGGATCATGACCTGAGCCGAAGGCAGTCGCTTAACCAACTGAGCCACCCAGGCGCCCAAAAGATTTATTTTTTATTTGTTTGAGGGGGGGCAGAAGGAGAGGGAGAGAGAGATTCCCAAGCAGACTCCCCACTGAGTGCAGAGCCCAACACAGGGTTCAATCCCACGACCCTGAGATCCTGACCTGAGCCAAAATCAACAGTTGGATGCTTAACCAACTGAGCCGCCCAGGTGCCTCAATCCAAGTAGTGTTTTTTTAAATTTTTCATTATGTTTAGTTAGGCAACACATAGTACATCATAAGTTTTTGTTGTAGTGTTCAATGATTCATTAGTTGTGTATAACACCCTATAACACCCAGTGCTCATCCAAACATATGCTCTCCTTAATACCAAGTAGTATTTTAAAGGAGAATTAGAACATGCTCTTCCCCTCAATTATATCCCTTAAATGCCTCCATTGCATTTAAATACTTAAAACAAAACAAGTCTTTACCATGGCCTTCAGGCTCTCCAACACCTTCTTCCTGGCCACTTCTCCCACTCAGCAAGGCTACTCTCCCCCTCTATTGATAAGCTCTAGCCACACTGGCCTCCTTTGGTTCTAAATGGGCCAAGGACTTTCCTGCTCTAGAGCTTATGCACATGCTGATTCTCCTTCTGGAAGGCTAACCATTTCCCCCTGGCTAACTTTTATTTACCCTTTAGGACTCAACTTAATATCATGGCTTCTGAGAGTCCCTCTCCCATTCATTGGCCCAAACCTTCATGCTCTCTCTCACAAAACCTTGTTCTCTATCACAATTTAGGATTATGTTTTTTTTAAGTTTTTTTAAATTTTATTTTATTGTGTTATGTTAGTAACCATACATTACATCATTAGTTTTTGAGGTAGTTTTCCATAATTCATTGTTTGCATATAACACCCAGTGCTCCATTCCATACATGCCCTTTTTAATACACATCACCAGGCTAACCCATCCCCCCACTCCCCTCCCCTCTAAAACCCTCAATTTGTTTCTCAGAGTCCATAGTCTCTCATGGTTACTCTCCCCCTATGATTCCCCGCTCATTTTCCCATTCCTAATATCTTCTGTTTTTAAAACATATAGTGTATAGGATTATATTTTTATAATGTTTCTCTTTAATAAAAAATAAAATAAAAGGCCTATAACTCCATATATCAATATGTATGAAAAACAAGGCATAATATCAT
>NW_027397461.1:9082-28805 GCF_003265705.2 Callorhinus ursinus | reverse complement strand
TTTGGATGCCTTTGATTTCTTTTTGTTGTCTGATTTCTGTGGCTAGGCCTTCTAATACTATGTTGAATAGCAGTGGTGATAATGGACATCCCTGCTGCGTTCCTGACCTTAGGGGGAAAGCTCTCAGCATTGAGAATGATATTTGCTGTAGGTTTTTCATAGATGGCTTTTATGATATTGAGGTATGTACCTTCTCTTCCTATACTCTGAAGAGTTTTGATCAAGAAAGGATGCTGTATTTTGTCAAATGCTTTTTCTGCATCTATTGAGATCTATTGAGAGGATCATATGATTCTTGTTGTTTCTTTTGTTAATGTATTGTATCACGTTGATTGATTTGAGGATGTTGAACCAACCTTGCAGGCCAGGGATAAATCTTACTTGGTCATGGTGAATAATCCCTTTAATGTACTGTTGGATCCTATTGGCTAGTATTTTGGTGAGAATTTTTGCATCCATGGTCATCAAGGATATTAGTGTGTAATTCTCCTTTCTGATGGGGTCTTTGTCTGGTTTTGGGATCAAGGTAATGGTGGCCTCATAAAATGAGTTTGGAAGTTTTCCTTCCATTTCTATTTTTTGGAACAGTTTCAGAAGAATAGGTATTAATTCTTCTTTAAATGTTTGATAGAATTCCCCTGGGAAGCCATCTGGCCCTGGGCTTTCGTTTTTTGGGAGATTTTTGATGAGTGCTTCAATTTCCTTAGTGGTTATAGGTCCGTTCAGGTTTTCTATTTCTTCCTGGTTCAGTTTTGGTAGTTGATACATCACTAGGGATGCATCCATTTCTTCCAGGTTATCTAATTTGCTGGCATATAGTTGCTCATAATATGTTTTCATAATTGTTTGTATATCTTTGGTGTTGGTTGTGATCTCTCTTCTTTCATTCATTATTTTGTTGATTTGGGTCATTTCTCTTTTCTTTTTGATAAGTCTGGCCAGGAGTTTATCAATCTTATTAATTCTTTCAAAGAACTAGCTCTTAGTTTCGTTGATCTGTTCTACTGTTCTTTTGCTTTCTATTTCACTGATTTCTGCTCTGATCTTTATTATTTTGCTTCTTTTGCTAGATTTAAGCTTTATTTCCTGTTTTTTCTCTAGCTCCTTTAAGTGTCGGGTTAGGTTGTATATTTGAGAACTTTGTTGTTTCTTGAGAAAGGTTTGTATTGCTATATACTTTCCTCTCAGGACTGCCTTTGCTGCATCCCAAAGATTTTGAGCAGTTGTGTTTTTATTTTCATTGCATTCCATAAATTTTTTAAATTCTTCTTCAATTTCCTGGTTGACCCATTCATTCTTTAGTAGGATGCTCTTTAGCCTCCATGTATTTGAGTTCTTTCTGACTTTCCTCTTGTGACTGAGTTCTAGTTTCAAGGCATTGTGGTCTGAAAATATGCAGGGAATAATCCCAATCTTTTGGTACCGGTTGAGACCTGATTTGTGACCTAGGATGTGATCTATTCTGGAGAATGTTCCATGGGCACTAGAGAAGAATATGTATTCCGTTGCTTTGGGATGGAATGTTCTGAATATGTCTGTGAAGTCCATTTGGTCCAGTGTGTCATTTAAAGTCTTTATTTCCTTGTGATCTTTTGCTTAGTTGATCTGTCCATGTCAGTGAGGGGGGTGTTAATGTCCCCCACTATTATTGTATTGTTGTCAATATGTTTCTTTGCTTTTGTTATTAATTGCCTTATATAATTGGTTGCTCCCATGTTAGGGGCATAGATATTTACAATTGTTAGATTTTCTTGTTGGATAGACGCTTTAAGTAGGATATAGTGTCCTTCCTCATCTTTTATTACAGTCTTTGGTTTAAAATCTAATTTGTCTGATATAAAGATTGCCACCCCAGCTTTCTTTTGGTGTCCATTAGCATGGTAAATGGTTTTCTACCCCTTCACTTTCAATCTGGGGGTGTCTTTAGGTCTAAAATGAGTCTCTTGCAGACAGCATATCGATGGGTCTTGTTTTTTAATCCAATCTGATACCCTGTGTCTTTTGATTGGGGCATTTAGCCCATTTACATTCAGGGTAACTATCGAAAGATATGAATTTAGTGCCATTGTGTTGCCTGTAAGGTGACTGTTACTGTATATTGTCTGTGTTCCTTTCTGATCTTTGCTGCTTTTAGGCTCTCTCTTTGCTTAGAGGAGCCCTTTCAATATTTATGGTAGGGCTGGTTTTGTGGTTTGTAAATTCTGTTAGTGTTTGTCCTGGAAGCTTTTTATCTCTCCTTCTATTTTCAATGACAGCCTATCTGGATATGGTATTCCTGGCTGCATATTTTTCTCATTTAGTGCTCTGAAGTTATCATGCCAGTCCTTTCTGGCCTGCCAGGTCTCTGTGGATAGGTCTATTGCCAATCTCATGTTTCTATGATTGTAGGTTACAGATCTCTTCTGCCGAGCTGCTTTCAGTATTTTCTTTTTGTCTCTAAGACTTGTTTTACTATTAGATGTTGGGGTGTTGACCTCTTTTTACTGATTTTGAGAAGGGTTCTCTGTGCCTCTTGGATTTTGATGCCTATTTCCTTCCCCAAATTAGGGAAGATCTCTGCTATTATTTGCTCCAATATACCTTCTGCCCCCCTCTCTCTTCTTCTTCTGGGATCCCAATTATTCTAATGTTGTTTCGTCTTATCGTATCGCTTATCTCTCAAATTCTGCCCTCTTGACCCAGTAGTTGTTTATCTCTCCTTTTCTCAGCTTCTTTATTTTCCATCATTTGGTCTTCCATATCACTGATTCTCTCTTCTGCCTCATTTATCCTAGCAGTTAGCGCCCCCATTTTTCATTGCACCTCATTAATATCCTTTTGATTATGACTTGGTTAGATTTTAGTTCTTTTATTTCTCCAGAAAGGGTTTCTCTAATAAATTCCATGCTTTTTCAAGCCCAGCTGGTATCTTTAAAATCATGATTCTGAACTCTAGGTCTGACATTGTACTAATGTCCATATTGAGTAGGTCCCTGGCAGTTGGTACTACCTCTTGTTCTTTTTGTTGAGGTGATTTTTCCATTTTGTCATTTTGTCCAGAGGAGAATAGATGAATGAGAGAACAAAATGCTAACAGGGTAACAACGTCCCCAGAAAATATACTCTAAACAAATCAGAAAAGTCCTTCCAGAAAGTGGTCACTTTTCTGTTCAGAGAGTTGTTGCTTTTCTTTTCTTCAATCTCCTGTTGAGTTCGTAGGTGTTCAGAATCTGTATTTCCTATTTAAACACATCTTTTTCAGCCTAGCTTCTTGTATTCATCACTCTACTGAAGTGGTTTGTTTTGAATTCAGCAGTGACCTCTTTACTGCCAAATCTAGCAGTCTGTTCTTTCAGTTTGAATTTTCCTTACCCTAATCGCTATCTAACATAACCTACTCTCCTTGAAACTCCCTCTTCTGTGTTTTTGAGTAGGTTGCTATTTATGTTGGATGCTTCTCTGGGTATGAGCAAATCATATTTTGTCATATTTTGGCTAATGTATTTATCATCAGCTCTTTCCTTTGAAACCTGTATCAGAAATGTACAGACCTGTACCTCTGAAACAAATAATACATTATATGTAAAAAAAAAAGAAGAAGATAGTAGGAAGGGTAAAACGAAGGGGGGGGAAATCGGAGGGGGAGATGAACCATGAGACTATGGACTCTGAGAAACAAACTGAGGGTTCTGGGGGGTTGAGGTGATGGGTTAGCCTGGTGATGGGTATTAAAGAGGGTACGTATTGAATGGAGCACTGGGTGTTATGTGCAAACAATGAATCATGGAACACTACATCAAAAACTAATGATGTATTGTATGTGATTAATATACCATAATAAAATTTTAAAAAAGTAGAAGAGACTTCACAGGATATCTGTAAGGATGATATCACTTAAAAAAATTTTGCCTGCAAAAAAAGCCCCCCAAAATAGTACAATCAGTTTAGTAGTCCAGCAAAAATAAATAAAACAATAAAAAGAAAAAAAATAGAAATGTATGAGAAGAATCCAGGTGGTCTCCAAATCCTCACTGAATGAAAATGATGAATTTGGGGATACAAAACAAACTTTGATTTTGAAATCATGGATCTTGTTAGAACTCTCTCTTCTTAGCTCCTACTTTGTGCATATTTTTATTAGTGTTTACAGCGTTATATTCTAATTATGTTCACTTGTCTTTGTATCCAACTTGATTGAAATCCTTGTGGGTAGAGACTGTGTTTTATTTATTTCTGTTCCTCCAACCTGTGTCCAATTCCTGGCACATAAATGACTCAACACTCCTATACAGGACCACAATTCATTATTTTAGTAGCAAAAGAAACCATTTCCTGATATCTTGTGTTGCAAGGGAATGTCACTTACAAGGTCTCTAGCCCCAGGAATAGACTAGTCAGAATGGAGCAGGGGGCTGTGGGGATGTCCTTTCTCTTTTTCACAGGGAGACCTCATAGATCCCAGATTGAAATTACTCTTGGATTATTTGATAGTTTTTGGTAGCAAATATGGAGGTTCTGATTTTTTCACATATGAGGATAAAATGAACCTTTGCGTGGTGGACAAAGTCTTCTATTGGAAACCCCCCACCCCACCAACAAGGGTCACCCTATAATATCATTTAAAAAGCTGCTGGATCAAGGACTGTAGGGTTAAAGGTTCTGTTAAGAAATGGTTCTCAAGATGTTTGAAAGGGTTGCTTTCTGGAAGAGCTCAACTTTTCCTTCACAAGGAGCTTTGTTTTCTCATAACATCTGACTCCCTTAGCCCATTCCCAGCTCAGACTAAGAGGATGTAAACCTGGAGAAAATTAGCTTCCTCCCATTATGGTCTAGCATGATGCTCTCTTATCACTCCCCTGCTTGCTGGATCACTTTGGTTAGATTTGGTTCAGTTCATTGTCTGTTTCTGAAGCCAGTCACGTAAATCCACAATTAATGGTAATTCAGTCATGTAACAAGGCTGTTTTTTTAAAAAATCAAATTGAATATTTTTTTGAAAGAGGACAATGACATAATCATTGCCCCTGCCATAAATAATTGTACTGCTTGATTTTAGAGTCCATTATACCTATTTCTCCTTCCGTTTGTCAAATGATTTGTGTTCAATCCAAACAGCACTTTTCTTAAGCCACTAATTTATCTTCGGAGCTGTAGATGCAGAATGTTTAAAAACAACCTAGGTAGCCGCAGAGGCTAGAGAAGCAGTGTGGCGGGAACACCACTAGAGGGCACTGAGCTATTGGCGATAACTTTGGAAGGGCTGGAGAAGTCTGTTAACCAGCCTTTCAATGAGGAGGAAAAAAAAGGTACACAACATTTTTTATCTCACTAATTCTGTAGGAGAACAATGGAATTTTAAAAAAGTGAAAATGGAAAAATTCATCTTTAGGTCTGAATTCTACATAATGAATGTTTTCAATGCTGGCTGTTGATCAGTTACGAAGAGTTTATACAACCTAATGTGCACACACTCTCTTGATACACTTTTCCTGATAGATTTCAGTTTGCCTGGGGGGTGATTGTAAAGTAGTTAAATTATTCAAAGATTTGACTCTTAACTTTGTGGGAGACAGTTGGAATAAGAGAAATGCTGATTATGCAATATTTGGTTTCTAAAGAATATTGTTTTTCCCTCTGGAATTCTGATTCCCTTCCTCCATTCTTTCCTTTCTATCTTCCTTTGGAAGTTCAAGTGGGTGCTTTGTTACTATAATCTTCTTTGGGGGAACTGATTGGTAAGCTTATTATTCTTGTTCCTTCTTGTTCCTTCCTGTTCCTTCCCTTGGTGTCTTTGGATACTGAGATTGACTCTTGTCCCTTGCCCTTGCCTATCTCAGATACCTCAGTTGGAAAAATTGAGGAAGGAGTTTGGAGATGGAGGAAGCTGGGGCAGTGGAGGTTGACTGAGTTTGGAAAACATATTCCATGGCTTTCCGGTTGGTTACTTGGGTTCTCTCAACTCCTTCACTCCCCACCTGCATCCCCCTCCCCACCCCCAGGGCACCTGCTTCAGTCACGTAGCCAAATGTCTTTATTTTAGCCCTAAGAACTCTCCCCCCTTTCACTCCATACACATCTGTCCAATTCATTTTTAGGCCTCTGATATTTGTTGTCTCCTAAAATTGTTTCAGATTTCTCTCTTCAGATAATGCATCATGGTTACAGCTCACTGGGTAAGTAGGCGATTTTCACTGCTAAAGGTTTAAAGCATCTAATAAAAACAACTTAAAATATTATATATTATATATTATATAATCAAAGAAAAACAATAACTTGTAATTATCTCAGGACTTTCAAATTTGTTATAGCAATATAAAAGTGCTCTTAAGTAGGGAATGTCTTCCCTTTGAATTCATCTGTAGTTTGCTTTTAGTTAAACCAATTTCACCTGTTCTGAAACAGTTAAAAATTTATAAAGCCTCACTCATGTAACTTCAGCGGATTCTTGGACTCAAGTTCTTTAGGGATAATTTATTTTGAATAATTTACTTTGAAAAGAGTCATAAGACTTAAGACAGGATGGTTGTAAGGTAATTTATTCATGTAAAATTAATGGCAGATATGTTGGTTAGGTCAAGTCAGCTGAAGCAGAGATTGAGAATAACCATAAGGGAAAAGGTTAAGAAAAGAAAAATTTGACCCCCAGAGTAAGCAGCAGGAAGAAGGATGGAGAACAGGGAAAAGCAAATAAGAGATATATAGTAAGATTTGTTTTTGAGAATTTATCTTAAGAGTTTACCTGTGAAATAAGTATAAGAGAGATAATTTATGGAACATGTAAATAAATATAAAAAGTCAAGGACAGATGAACTATTCCCTTCTTGTGAGACAGTAAGAAATGGGAAAAGGGAATAAAGTAATGTTAAACTTAGGACTTTCTGTAAATTTCCTCCATTCCTCAAGCATATCTATGCTTTGCTTTGAAAACCTAACGTATTTTGACTCTCTAGCTATAAATGCCTTAATACGGGTTTTATAATGAATTTCCAAAGATATCCTTTACTATACTTCAGAGTTCTGTATTCTATAGACAATCAAATCATTATTGGTCAGATTGATATACAAAGGGGACCTCTTCTTTGGATTACATATGATTGAGACTTGGTGTAAGCTCTTTAAATCTGAATTCTTCTCCTCAATAGAATTCCATTTTGGATGCATCTTTTTACTAATAATCACTGGATAAGAATTGTGTCAGACTTTTGTGCTCAGTCTGGGCCTATGTAGAAGGGCAGCCATAAAAAGCCTGTTGTGACTTGAGTCTTTGGCTGTGGAACAGGGGAGTTTAATCTTTCCCCTGCTTCATTTATTCGCAGGGCCTGTAAACCTGTTTCAGGCATGGTTGTCGCAGATATTAGTATCTTATAGATGCTCTGGGAGGGGTGTTGCCCTGCACGCAGTAGGTCTACCACAAGACCCGTGTCCTAAGATGTACATGGTTCAGTGATAAGCAGGGTAACACAGTGTTGGAGCCACTTAGCAAGGTTTCAATTTTAGAGATCTAGGAGGAGAGTTGCCCAAAACCTGAGGGTTCTTACCACAGGCTGTTCTTACACTGACTGTACAGAAAAAAGGAGGCAGAGTAAATCCACCCATATATAGCCCAGGCCCTTTGCCTGTATTGTGAATAGGGGGACATGAATTGAGGAAAAAAATAATTTAAAAAAGAAAGAAGAAAAAAAGAAAAATGCTGAGGCTTTCAGCTCAGTGGCCTCAGGTAATCTGCGTATTGTCTTTGGGAGGCTGGGACATCGAGTGGAGTGGTTGTAGGAGAGAGGTAGAGGGAAGCTGATTGTAGGAACCAGAGAGGTTTCCCTCTTGGTGGAAGCTTGGAAGATTTGGGGGATATGACAGATGCTTTGGTTTTGGAAGTAAGACCTACAGTAGATAGAATTGACTACAGCCCTTCAGCTAAGAAAGTTGAATGCTGGGGAGGTGGGGGGGGGGATTGGAGTCATTGATCGGCATTTTTGTAGGAATATATACGGTGTAGGCAGTAACACTAATAACTTCATTCTTTGGCCCCTTCCTTCTCCTGAAGGCTTGGGAGGGCTGTCTTGAAAATGCAATAAGAAATGAGTAGAGCCAAGAGTTCTACCTTTAGGTAGGAAAGAAGACTTTTGTGAAATTGTCACCATTTCCAAGGAAGTCATGAGTGGCAGAACAATAAAGAAATATGCAAGACTGGTAGTGTGAGAAGATAAAGCAGAAGAGAAAGCAGAATGTCTTTGGGGGGGTGGTTCTGGTGCCTATAGCTCCTCCTCCTCCTGCCCTTGGCAGAGTGTGTCTGACTTTGGCTGCTTGCAGCTGTGGGTAGTTGGCAGTAAAGAAGCAATAGAAGACCACTGGGCTGCTACAGCAGCAACAAGCAACCTCTACTTTTTGTACCCGAGACCTTGACCTTCAATTACTTGTGGGTTCTTATCTTCAACCCAGATGGCTGAAGCTACTTTACATATGACCTTTGCATAAACGTGATACTATTGTGCATATTTTAAGAATTTTTATAGGATTTGAAATACATACATCTATTCCTATCTGCTAGATACTCAAACTTATTACTTTGGTATATGGGATGAAAGCTAAAAGTTGACACAATCAAAAGAAATGCATATCTGATTTCAGATTAATTGAATGGAAGGTAGAAAAATGAAAATGCATTAACTCTAACAGTAGCTTTAAACAGAATAAACTATGGACTTTTCAAAGGATTATGATTACCCTTAAGCATGCCAAAATGAAGTAATATAGATGTATTATTAATACCCGCTGAAACCCAGGTTTTGCTTATATAAGAAAACAGACTTTTGGCAGATGGTGAACTTAAAAGTTCAAGTAAAGCTGAGTTTTTAAATACGGAAGATGTAGGGAGCATTTCTGCTTGATGAACCCAGATTTTTTTCTCCACAGGGAATACATTGAAACTGGAATTATCTCAGTGATCTCCAAGTGTGATTCTGTTCTTTAGAAAGTAACTGTGCCTTTATTTTTCTGAATCCTCAAGTTTATAATTTTTCCAATGCATTGGGTTTGTCAGTTTTTTTGGAGTCTTTTTTTTTTTTTGACATATGCAGACTTCCATTAGTTTTTCTTTTCCTTTCTTAAGCTTTTTTTTTTTTATTTTTAGAGATTTATTTATTTATTTTAGAGGGGAGGGACAAATGGAGAGGGAGAGAGGATCCCAAGCTGACTTACTGCTGAGCATGGAGCCTGATATGGGGCTCGATTTCATGATCCTGAGATCATGACCTGAGGTGAAATCAAGAGTCGCACACTTAACTGACTGAGCCACCCAGGTGCCACTCCCCTTTAGTAACCTTTCTTGATTCTCCTTCTACAGGAAGTCCCTGGATTGCAGTGGTGCAAATGGGCACCATGGTGAATGGGAGATTCTCTCTTGCTATAGCAGTGTGATCCCCAGATGAATCTAGGGCATGGAAGCAGGACAAATGAATGGACTGAAGTTGGTGGACGTTAACAGAGTGGTTTCTTATAGTTCAACAAGGGCAAGAAAGAATCTTTGATTTGTTTGGTCGAACTGCAGACCAAGGGTAAGGATGTCAGCACTATTGTCTCACCTTTTGGCTTCAGTATTATAGAGCAGGGTGTCTGCCCTGCTTTTTTCCCATTCCTGCTAATAAGAGGAGCAGCATTTTGACTCTTTAGGAAGTGGAACGGGTGAAGAGACCAGAGCCCTGCCTTGGGAAATCACATTTTTCATCAATTAGGCCATTGTATTTTATGAGAGACTATGATTTGAATTTCATGTGAGTATAAAACAAACTAGTGGAAGAGTTTGGTTGCAAATATCCAGTGTAACTTTTTGGAGTAAGGGAATGAAATAGAAAATGACAGCAAGATTGAGAGAAGGAGAGAAATAGACAAAAAGATGATAGGGATCAGAATATTACCTGAAAATAACACACATGTGCATACTAACCACCTGTAAATTCATGAGGTCTTTCTAATAGCTTCACAACTGGATGCTATCTTTAGGAAAATGTAAGTGGAGATCACTGATTGAGGATGAAGGGAATTCCCTAAAGTGAGTACACACATTTTATTTTAGAACACTTTATTAGTTAAAATGAATCATTATCAAGGAGAAAGAAGACATAGTTTCTTCTTTTAAGAAGTTTATCCTGTCAAAGGAGAAAAAAAGGACAAATACAAAAAGACAGAAAAGATCTAACATTCATTAAACACTTTCTGGGAACTAGACTAAATATACCATTTTGACACTAGGTTTGCTTATACAATATACCATATTTTTTGCATATACCATATTTGTTACAACACTATGAACTAGGTATTATTATCATATATTTTATTGATAAAAACTGAGAGTTAAGCAGTTAAATAGCTTGCCCAAAGTCCACATCAATTAAAAGACAGACTTCAGATCCTGAACTCTTAGTCACTGTGCTTTACTATCTCATTGGCACCTTCAGTGCCCTTTAATTGCTCATTAGGGAATAAACCCATCTTTATATATGTCTAATGGTTGAACAGCTGGAACATGAAGTCTTGTCAACTTGGCTTGGCTGATAAGAGTCAGATGGGGCTGAAGAGGGGTGGTTTAAAGAGGCAGGAAGAAAATATGAATTGGTCCTATACAGAGGCAGTTGAATAATTTCCTGGACTGATTCCATGTCTTAATTTCCTCTTTTTTAAAAAGTAATTTTCTTAGTTTGCTAGACCATCCTCTAATTAAGGGGCTCACAGATGTTTATTCATTATATTAAAAATGCCAGTTTTAATGGTGCAGTCTTAAGAGACTCAAACAAGTAATAATTAGCTCTGTGGCTCTTGGCCAAGCAGTGCTAATGCCTAAATTCATCTAATATTTCACTTGGCCAGACTGTAGGATGGCATTTTCCTACAGTAATTTTCTTTGCATCTTGACTTTCTGCAGTAAATGGCTCCACCAAGGAAATGAGCCACTAACCGAGCCTTTTCCCCTGTACCAGTTGGTTTTAATGACACTTTCAGTCTTTCCCATAATTTCCTAAAGTTGCTTAAATAGAACCTGTTCATTTCTTCATTCATTTAGCCATTTAGTCCTTCCTTCTTCCTTCTTTCGTCTTTCCTTCCCTCTTCCTTCCACTTATCCTTCTCTCCTCTTTCATGACCTACTACCATTTTTTCCCTTTCTTCCCTTTAACAGTAATTACTAGGTTCTCAAGAAATGCTAGGCTTTGTTCTATGTACTGTGGGGGATAGATAGATATTATGATTGATTTTTTCATCCATTTAATGAATATTTATTCAGTGCCTACCATATGCCAGGCTCTATTTTATAAGCTAGGAACAGAGCTGGGTACACAATAAAGTTTCTTTTTCTCAGTGAGTCATATTCCTGGGTATGTCCTGGGGAGACAGATAAAAAATATATATCATATGTCAAGTAGTGATAAGAGCTCTGAATAAAAATGAAGAAGAAAATGGAGAGAGATGTGATGGGGAATGTATTATTTTTACATAGGCTGGTCAGGGAAGGGCTTTCTGACAAGATTACATTTGATCAGAAAAACATTTATCTGAGAGAAAAGTACCAAGGACCTGAGGGAATTAATTTCTAACAGGGAGAAAAGATGTAAAGGTAAATAACTGTAACAGAAGGTAGAAAGGGTAAGTGCCATAAGGGGGTATCGATGAAGAGCTACTGAACTGGGTAAGTTCGGAGGAAGGGGCCATAACTGCCTGCTGGGGAGGGGGTGCTATGGAGAGCAAGCCCCACTTCCTAGGGGGTAACTCACACACTCTGATGCCTCATTGTAGAGCCTTTTCCCTAGGCCTTCTCTTGAAGGACCATTCTCCTTGGTTATGAGCCAGTTGGGCTGCACACCTAACCAAAGTGCCTTTGGTTAAGATGCTGAGATTCTAAGTATGAAACAAGTTATATCATGTGTTCAATTTTTCTTTTAATTGTATACTTCTCGAAATCGTGTTTTCTTTTTATAAGAAGACTAATCTTCTATGCCGAATGTTGGCCACCAAAGGCAAGAAGGCAAAGGGAGTACTCTTGTTTTTAGCTTTGTGCTCAAGATTAGGATGCCCTCATTTTTACTTGTTTTGGTCAGTGCGGCAAGGTCCTGGCTCTTCTACTAGAATGTAAATATTGCAGTGAAAACGAAAACACCTAACACAGCATCAGCTAACATTTAGCTATTAGCAAGACAGAGTGCAAACAAGGAAGTATGAAAATGAAATATAGAAGTTTATATAATAGTTTAATTTTTAAAATGGAAGGTTGCAAGGACAGGATATAGGATACTAAATGGGGAAATAATGGATGGAAAAAGTACAGGGTGGAGGGAAAGATGAAGGAAAGAGAAAAAGGATATTACTTAATTACACAGAATAGATGTATCCAATTTGTGAAATTGATCTAATTGAGACCTCTTGAGATATAGTTATAGGTAAGTTTAGAAGAGCAAGATATTTTTATACCTTGATAAGCTACTTGAAGAAAAGGAGACCATAGAGTGGGGCATGGGCTGTGCAAGAGCCCAGGCAAACTTGTGATAACTGAAGTAGTGTGCCTTAGAAACAAACAGGGGTTTAGAGGGGGCTGAGGGTGTTGGGAGAGACAAAAGAGGAAGGGGAAAGAGGAGAGAGAAGCAACAATATGAAGGGTGGCTGATGCTGAAGTCAAGGAAATAGCAACACAAATACCTTTTTTTTTTTTTGTTTCTTTACCATGAGCTAACCAAATATATATATACATACATACATACATATTATTATCATTATCATCATCATTATTATTATTTTCAGGGGTAGAATTTAGTGATTCATCAGTTGCATATAACACCCAGTGCTCATTACATCAAGTGCCCTCATTAATGTCCATTACCCAATTATCCCTTTCCCTCACCCACTTCCCCTCCCGCAATCCTGTTTCCTAGAGTTTATGGTTTGCCTCCCTCTCAATTTTCATTTTATTTTATTTTATTTTTCCTTCCCTTCCCCTATATTTGTTTGTTTTGTTTCTTAAATTCCACATATGAGTGAAATCATATGGTATTGTCTTCCTCTGACTGACTTATTTCACTTAGGTAATACCTTCTAGTTCCATCCATGTTGTTAGCAACACAAATATCTTTTATTGAATTCTTAAATCATTTCTATTGCTGCAATGTAGATCCTCCCTCCCCCCCAAAAAAACCCTTTAGTAATATTTTCTATTCACTCAAAATATCTTGATTGGAGGGTGTACTGGGTGGAAATTAAGGATAAGAGCAAACTAAGGCAGACAGCATGGTTGGGCTGGCTGGGAGTGAATAATGAGAGGACCCATGGATCTCAATATTCACTCAGCAGAGGCAGAGAGGCAGAGGCAACCATTAGAGAATGTCACCCCCCACCCTCCAAAATGGGCAGAAATCCTGAGAATGCCACTGCATTTTTCTACAATCCATAACATGGAGATTTAAATCCATCTTTATCTAGATATTAAGAAATAGGTCAATGCCAACTAATATCTGGATTACACATACTTTAAAAACTACTATAAATTTTCATTAGGATGTTAGTGAATCAGAACTTCAGATGTGAAGATGAAAGCTGAAATTCCAGTGTTCAACATGAAGGGGAAGTGAATGTTTGAAGTTTAGCAGTAAGTGGCTCTTCCTTTAAAAGATGGGAATAAAACTCTTTGGTCAAGAATTATTTGTCTGTATCTCAGGAGGATCTTTCACAGAAGTGGGTCTTTGCTACCAGGATTCTGGGAGTAGGGGGGATTCTATGCTATTATTTCTTTTCATAGCTCTGAGTACACATTTGAACCTTTGAATGTCCCACTCAATTTCTCTGTTTTTGAAGCTGTGGAAAACCCCAACTATCAATAGAGGGAAAATATACGTAAGACTGAGCAGGGAGATGACTGAATCATTACAGTGCTTTTTAATTTGAATACTGACTAGCCAAGAACAGTGAGTGTTCAAAAACCTTCCAGTCCTGTTAGGAGACTTCTGATTTCTGATAAGATGATTCACTCAGCCCGGGTTGCTTTCTCCTTCTCCCTGCCAATGCTAAATCGCTGCAGATATCAGAGGGAAGTCAGTGGGACTGGCAGACTGATGAAAAAAACATAAGCAAACAAATTCAGAAACACTGAGCAAAGAGCATGTCTGGGTTTCAAGGTGTGGGAAATGTCAACCCTACTCCCCAAAAGTCCTAGACAAAGATGACTTTATGGGAGAGTTTTACCAAATTTTCAGTGAAAGAAAATTACTGTTTTATATAAGTTTTATAAATAAAGAGAAAAACTTCCAAACTCATTTTTTTAGTCTAGTATGACCTTAAACCAGATAAAGACAGCATAAGGAAAGATAATTAAAGGTCCACTTTACTTATGACTTGCATATGAAAATCCCAAATAACATATACAACAGTATATTACAAATATCAGATCAAGTAATAATGGTTAATTTCAGAAATTCTATCAGTGTACTTCACTATATTAATTGACTAAACAAGACTTTTTTTATGGTTATCTTGATAAATGCAGAACAAACTTTTGATAAATTTCAACATCTATTAATGATTATATAAAACTTCTGCATGCTCTGTTCCTGCCAGTTGAGTTATATGCTTCCCATGAGTCTGTTGTGTTTGTTCCCAAAGCTCTTAATACCAGTTGTACTTGCTATTGTAATTATGTAATTTAGTTAAATATTATGTAAACCAAAGAATTATATGTGTGAAAAGAGAATTATTTCTCTGAAAGTTCAATTGTAAGTTTTGGAAAGACTTGCTAAAGGAAAGTTGCTAATAAATATTGCTATCAGACAGTTTTAATTCCTATCATATTAAAAGTGCAGGCCTTGGCCCTACATCAAAAGACTGGTGAATGAACATGGATTTGTATGTTTCAAGTTAAAACAAAAATTTTAATGAGTACATCACTTTGTATGCTTCCTTTTTACTGACTTACTTTGTTCATTTACCAATTGGTCCCAGTTACTTCAGATAAGAGGGTTCCCATTGCATTATTTTGAAAAACAGTACTGATACTGAATTCCCAATATCACCTCTTCCATTCTTTTCAGCCTCTCATTTGATTATGAAGAGGACTTGTAAGTGAATTACTATGTTTTCATCCTACCTAGCCAGCTGTGTCACCGCATGAGTAGAAAAGATGTGTTGGACTGCCTATGTTAGGATTCTCTCCCCCCCAAATAACTAAATCTACAAGAGGCCATAGATTTAGGGATTCTAAACTCTCCTGTTTCTTTTTTTTTTTCATTTCTGAAACTCTTTGCTCATCCTCTCTCAACCATGTATTCCCAAGTATGAATAAATATGATATATTAAACCTCTCTCTGTTCCCCTCTGCCCTAGATCTCAGCCACTGGAAATATTTTTTTGTTGTTGTGGGAATGCACTGGCATACAATTCTAGTTTGTCTTTCTTAGAGTTGTACAAATTGAAATAGCATTCTAGAACCCAGATTTCTGGAGAAATAACAATAATGTTGCAACATTTTAAAATTTGTTTGCTATGGTATAAGAGAATTTTGGAGGAAAAGATCACAGAAAGGTGCTAAATATGATTCATTTATGGGCACATACATATATTGAACTTCTAATGCCCATCACTTTCTTGCTTATGTGAAAACTGTATATTTCTCTTTTAACAGTATAAAGAAAATCAGAAATCAATGTAAAACAGGAAATGGTTAAGGTGCAGAGTTTCTTGTAGGGATTTTCGTGTTTCCTTTTATGAGAAATATGTTAAGAAATTACCAAGAATATATATTTTATATACTTTATTTTCATTCAGGGTTATTGAGGTATAATATGCATACAACAAATGTCACTATGTCATTGTGACAACAACAAATGTCACTATGTTTAAATGTACAGTTTAATGAGTCTTAGTAAATTTGTTGTCATATAAAAACCACCACTATTAAGTTATAGTATATTTCTATTACATCAAAAAGTTTCTTTTGCCCCTTTGCAGTCTTTCCTGCTTCCCAGTCTCTGTAACCATGGATCTGATTTCTATCCCTATAGTTTTGCCTTTTCTAGAATGTCATATAAATGAAATAATAAAAAAATATATCTTTTTTTTTTGGTTGGGTTTTATTCTTTAGCATAATGCTTTGGATATTTATCCAAGTTGTTGCATATATTAGTACATACATTCTTTTTATTGCTGAGTGGTATACCATTGTATGATGTACCTCAACTTGTTTATCCATTTACTTGTTTTTTTAATAAGTTTTTATTTTAATTCCAGCTAGTTAACATACAGTGTTATATTAGTTTCAGGTGTACGATATAGTAATTCAACAGTTTCATACATTACCCTGGGTTTATCAGAAGTGCACTCCTTAATTTCTATAACCCATTTACCCATCCCCCATGCCCCTCCCCTCTGGTAACCATCAGATTGTTCTCTATAATTAAAAGTCCATTTCTTGTTTGACCCTCTCTCATCTTTTTCCTTTGCTTGTTTGTTTTGTTTTTTAAATTCCACATATGAGTGAAATCATACAGTATTTTTCTTTCTCTGTCTGACTTATTTTGTGTAGCATTATACTCTGTAGCTCTATGCACATCATTGCAAAGGCAAGATTTCATGGGCTTCTTTCATATCTTGCCTATTGTAAATAATGCTGCAGTAAACATAGGTGTGCATGTATCCCTTTGAATTAGTGTTTTTGTATTCTTTAGGTAAATACCTAGTAGTGTGATGCTGGATCATAGGGTAGTTCTACTTTTCACTTTTTGAGGAACCTCCATACTGTTTTCCACAGTGGCTGTACCAGTTTGCATTCCCACCAACAGTGCAAGAGGGTTTCCCTCTTTCCACATCCTCACTGACACCTGTTATTTCTTGTGTTTTTGATTTTCGCCATTCTGACAGGTGCAAGGTGATGTCTCATTGTAGTTTTGATTTGCATTTCCATGATGATGAGTGATATTGAGCATCTTTTCAGGTACCTGTTGGCCATCTATATTTCTTCTTTGGAGAAAAATCTATTCATGTCTTCTGACCATTTTTAAATTGGATCATTTGTTTTTTGGGTGTTGAGTTTTGTAAGTTCTTTATATATTTTGGATACTAACCTTTTATTGGTTATGTCATTTGCAAATGTCTTCTCCTACTCCATAGGTTGCCTTTTAGTTTGGCTGATTGTTTCCTTTGCTGTGCAGAAGATTTTATTTTGATGTAGTCCCAAGAGTTTATTTTTGCTTTTGTTTCCCTAGCCTCAGGAAACATATCTAGAAAAAAGTTGCTATAGCTAATGTCAAAGAAGTTACTGCTTATATTCTCTTCTAGGATTTTTGTGGTTTCAGGTCTCACATTTAGATCTTTAATGCATTTTGAATTTGTTTTTGTGTGTGGTGTAAGAAAGTGGTCCATTTTGATTCTTCTGCAGGCTGCTGTCCATTGTTCCCAACACCATTTGTTGAAGAGACTGTCTTTTTTTCATTGGATATTCTTTCCTACTTCATTGAAGATTAGTTGACCGTATAATTGTGGGTTTATTTTTGGATTTTCTGTTCTGTTCTATTGATCTATGTGTCTATTTTTTAAAAGTTTTTATTTATTTGAGAGAGAGAGAGAGAGAGAGAGAGAGAGGGAGCCAAGAGGGGGAAGGGGCAAAGGGGGAGGGATAGGAAAATTCCCTGCTGAGCAGGGAGCCCAATATAAGGCTCAATCCCAGGACCCCAGCATCATGACCTGAGCTGAAGGCAGCTGCTTAACTGACTTAACCACCTAGGTGCCCCTCTATGTGTCTATTTTTGTGGCAGCAACATACTGTTTCGATGACTACAGCTTTGTAATATAACTTGAAGTCCGGAATTGTGATGCCTCCAGTTTTGCTTTTCTTTTTCAAGGTTACTTGGGCTATCTGGGGTCTTTTGTGGTTTCATACAAATTTTAGAATTGTTTGCTCTAGTTCTGTGAAAAATGCTGTTGGTATTTTGATAAGAATTACATTAAAAGGGTAGATTGCTTTGCGTAGTATAGACATTTTAACAATATTTGTTCCAGTCCATGAGTATGGACTATTCTTTGTGTTGACTTGAATTTCTTTCATCAGTTTTTTATAGTTTTCAGATTACAGGTCGTTCCTTTCTTTGGTTAGATTTATTCTCAGGTATCTTATTATTTTGGGTGCAGTTGCAAATGGGATTGTTTATTTATTATTTTGGGTCTAGTTGCAAATGGGATTGTTTTATACATTTCTCTTTCTATTACTTCATTGTTGTAGAGAAATCAACAGATTTTTGTGCATGGGTTTTGTATTCTCCTTATCAAATTCATTGATCAGTTCTAGTAGTTTTTTGGTAGAGTCTTTAGGATTTTCTATATAGAGTATCATGTCATCGGCAAATAGTGAAACTTTTACTTTTTCCTTACCAATTTGGATACTTTTATTCCTTTTTCTTGTCTGATTGCTGTGGCTTGGACTTCCAGGACTATGTTCAATAAAAATTGTGAGTTTACATTCTTATCTTGTTCCTGATCTTAGGGGAAAAACTCTGTGTTTCCCCATTGAGTATGATATTTACTGTGGGTTTTTCACATAAGGGCTTTAATATGTTGAAGTATGTTCCCTCTAAACCTACCTTGGTTTTTTTTTTTAAAGATTTTTTTTATTTATTTATTCATGAGAGACAGAGGGGGAGAGAGAGAGAGAGAGAGAAGCAGAGGGAGAAGCAGGCTCCCAAGGAGCAGGGAGCCCAATGCGGGACTCAATCCCAGGACCCTGGGATCATGACCTGAGCCGAAGGCAGACGCTTAACCATCTGAGCCACCCAGGCGCCCTAAACCTACCTTGTTGAGGGTTTTTATTGAGAATGAATGTTGTACTTTTTAAAATATATTGTTGAATTCAGTTTGCTAGTATTTTATTGGGAATTTTTACATCTATGTTCATCAGAGTTGTTGATCTATAGTTCTCTTTTTTAGTGGTGTCTTTATCTGGTTTTGGTATCAGGGTAGTGCTGGCCTCATCAAATGAATTTGGAAGTTTTCCTTTATTTTATATTTTTTTGAATAGTTTAGGAAGAATAGGTATTGGGGCGCATGGGTGGCTCAGTCGTTAAGTGTCTGCCTTCAGCTCAGGTCATGATCTCAGAGTTCTGGGATCAAGCCCCGCATCAGGCTCCCTGCTCTGTGGGAAGCCTGCTTCTCCCTCTCCTACTCCCCTTGCTTATGTTCCCTCTCTTGCTGTCTCTCTCTCTCTCTAGCAAAATAAATAAATAAATAAATAAATAAATAAATAATAAATAAATAAATAAAATCTTAAAAAGAATGGATATTAACTCTTCCTTAAATGTTTGATAGAATTCATCTGTGAAGCCATCTGGTCCTGGACTTTTGTTTGTTAGGAGTTTTTTGATTCCTGACAATTTCTTTACTGGTTATCAGTCTGTTGAAATTTTCTATTTCCTTCTGTTTTAGCTTTGGGCATCTATATGTTGCTAGGAATTTATCCATTTCTTGTAAATTGCCCAATTAGTTGGCATATAATTTTTCATAACAGTCTCTTATGATTGTATTTCTGTGGTGTTGGTTGTTATTTCTCCTCTCTCACTTGTGATTTTTTATTTTTATTTATTTATTTTATTTTATTATGTTATGTTAATCACCATACATAACATCATTAGTTTTTGATGTAGTGTTCCATGATTCATTGTTTGCATATAACACCCAGTGCTCCATTCAGTACATGCCCTCTAATACCCATCACCAGGCTAACCCATCCCCCCCC
>NW_027397461.1:0-8982 GCF_003265705.2 Callorhinus ursinus | reverse complement strand
CCCCACCCCCCCCAGAACCCTCAGTTTGTTTCTCAGAGTCCATAGTCTCTCATGGTTCATCTCCCCCTCTGATTCCCCCCCCTCCATTTTTCCCTTCCTGTTATCTTCTTCTTCTTCTTCTTTTTTTTACATATAATGTATTATTTGTTTCAGAGGTACAGGTCTGTGATTCAACAGTCTTACACAGTGTTCACCATAGCACATACCCTCCCCAATGTCTATCATCCAGCCACCCCATCCCTCCCGCCCCCACCACTCAAGCAATCCTCTGTTTGTTTACTGAGATTAAGAATTCCTCATATCAGTGAGGTCATATGATACATATCTTTCTCTGATTAACTTATTTCACTCATCATAATACCCTCCAGTTCCATCTATGTCATTGTAAATGGCAGGATTTCATTCCTTTTGATGGCTGCATAATATTCCATTGTTTATATATACAACCCATCTTCTTTATCCATTCATCTGTCAATGGACGTCTTGGCTCTTTCCATAGTTTGGCTATTGTGGACATTGCTGCTATAAACATTGGGGTGCACGTACCCCTTTGGATCCCTACATTTGTATCTTTGGGGTAAATACCCAGTAGTGCAATTGCTGGGTCGTAGGGTAGCTCTATTTTCAACTTTTTGAGGAACCTTCATACTGTTTTCCAGAGTGGTTGCACCAGCTTGCATTCCCACCAACAGTGTAGGAGGGTTCCCCCTTCTCCGCATCCCCGCCAACATCTGTCGTTTCCTGACTTGTTAATTTTAGCCATTCTGACTGGTGTCAGGTGGTATCTCATCGAGGTTTTGATTTGGATTTCCCTGATGCTGAGCGATGTTGGGCACTTTTTCATGTGTCTGTTGGCCATTTGGATGTCTTCTTTGAAAAATATCTGTTCATGTCTTCTGCCCATTTCTTTGGGTCTAGAATGAGTCTCTTGCAGACAGCATATCGATGGGTCTTGTTTTTTTAACCAATCTGATACTCTGTGTCTTTTGATTGGGGCATTTAGCCCATTTACATTCAGGGTAACTATTGAAAGATATGAATTTAGTGCCATTGTATTGCCTATAAGGTTACCGTTACTGTATATTGTCTGTGTTCCTTTCTGGTCTATGTTACTTTTAGGCTCTCTCTTTGCTTAGAGGACCCCTTTCAATATTTCTTGTAGGGCTGGTTTTGTGTTTGCAAATTCCTTTAGTTTTTGTTTGTCCTGGAAGCTTTTTATCTCTCCTTCTATTTTCAATGACAGCCTAGCTGGATATAGTATTCTTGGCTGCATATTTTTCTCGTTTAGTGCTCTGAATATATCATGCCGGTCCTTTCTGGCCTGCCAGGTCTCTGTGGATAGGTCTGTTGCCAATCTAATGTTTCTACCATTGTAGGTTACAGATCTCTCCTCCCGAGCTGCTGTCGGGATTTTCTCTTTGTCTCTGAGACTCGTAAGTTTTACTATTAGATGTCGAGATGTTGTCCTATTTTTATTGATTTTGAGAGGGGTTCTCTGTGCCTCCTGGATTTTGATGCCTGTTTCCTTCCCCAAATTAGGGAAGTTCTCTGCTATAATTTGCTCCAATATAACTTCTGTCCCCCTCTCTCTCTCTTCTTCTTCTTCTGGGATCCCAATTATTCTAATATTGTTTCATCTTATGGTATCGCTTATCTCTTGAATTCTGCTCTCATGACCCAGTAGTTGTTTATCTCTCTTTTTCTCAGCTTCTTTATTTTCCATCATTTGGTCTTCTATATCACTAATTCTCTCTTTTGCCTCATTTATCCTAGCAGTTAGAGCCTTCATTTTTGATTGCACCTCATTAATACCCTCTTTGATTTTGACTTGGTTATATTTTAGTTCTTTTATTTCTCCAGAAAGGGTTTCTCTAATATCTTCCATGCTTTTTTTAAGCCCAGCTAGTATCTTTAAAATTGTCAGTCTGAACTCTAGTCCTGACATCTTACTAATATCTGTATTGATTAGGTCCCTAGCAGTCGATATTGCCTCTTGTTCTTTTTGCTGAGGTGATTTTTTTCATCTTGTCATTTTGTCCAGCAGAGAATAGATGAATGAGAGGACAAAATGCTAACAGGGTAACAACTGTTATATACACTATATATATATATACGACTGATATATACACTAAATATACACTAAATATACAAAACAAAAATATACACTAAACAAATCAGAAGAGACCTGAAACTGGGAGAAAGAAAGGGAAAGAAAGAAAAAAGAAAAAAAAAAGAAAAAGAAAAAGATAAAAACAAACAAACAGAAAAACCAGAATAGGATCAAATATGATAAGGCTGGTGCATAGATCAGTGCCACACACTAGATTTTGGGTGCATTTTGGTCTGTTAGAAGATAGTACCTCCCAAAATTTTAAAGAAAAATAGCTTATATATGTACAAAAATAAGGGTAAATATGATGAAGAGATGGAATATGACTGTAAAGATGAAAATTATAAAAGATTTTATAAAAGGAATTGATAAGAAGTTGTTTGAAAAAAGAAAGAAGAGGATTTAAAAAAAGAAAAAAGAAAGGGCGAGAGAATGTGATCAGGCAGGAGACTAGAACAAAGCCATACACTAGAGATTTAGGGTATACTTTGATCTGTTAGAAGAAACTGTATCCCAAAAATTTTAAAGAGAGAACAACTTACATCTATATATACCAAAAATAAGGTTAACTACTATGAAGGGATAGAATATGACTCTAAAAATGAAAAATAAAAAAGGTTTTTTAAAAAAAGGATTGATAAGATGTTGGTTGAAAAAGGGAAAAAGAAAACTTCAAAAAAAAAGAAAAAGAAAATTTAAAAAATTAACTTTGAAAGACTAAAGAATCAGAGGGACAAAAGCCATGAATTCTGTGTGCTGTATTCCCTGAGCACTGGAGTTCTGTGGTTCTCATTGATCAGTAAACTTGGTCTTGGCTGGCTGATCTTGCTATCTTCTGGGGGAGGGGCCTGTTGCTGTGGTTCCCAAATGTCTTTGCCGGAGGCAGAATTGCCCCGCCCTTTGCGGTCCGGGCTAATTAATCTGCATGGGTTTGCTCTCAGGAGCTTTTGCCTGCAAGCTTTCCGTACAGGTTTGGAGGATGAGAGAGAAAATGGCAGCCTCCCAATCTCCGCCCCGGAGGAGCCGAGAACTTGGGGCCCTGATCCTCAGTGTGCCACCAAAGAAAAGCAGTCAGTCACTCCCGTCTCCCTGGTCTCCGGCCGCACTCCGTGCTCCCCCGGCCTTTGACCGAGGGTTTCTATCTCTGGCACCCGACCCAGTTTGGAGTATCCAAACCCAGCAGATCCCTGCGGTGCGCTTCCGCGCTTCTCCTCCCAGGGGAGGAAGGGGAGTCTCCCCAGCTCTGCCACTTGTTGGGTCCCTGCTGGAGGAACAGTGGCCTGACTGTGCCGCAGATCATGGTTTATGGCAACCCCGAGCTGAGAGCCCACTCCTTGGCTCTGTCTCCGCAGCCGGCTTCCCTGCCATGATACCTGGGAGCTCAGCCGTACTCAGGCACCCCTGGTCTTTCTGTGACCCTGAGGGTCCTGAGCCCACACTGTCACAGAGAGGCTTCTACCCCCCACTTAGCCACTGGCGTGACATCCCTCAGCAGAGCCGACTTTTTTTTTTTTAAGATTTTCTTTGACAGAGACAGTGAGAGAGGGAACACAAGTAGGGGGAATGGGAGAGAGAGAAGCAGGCTTCCAGCTGAGCAGGGAGCCCGATGCAGAGCTCGATCCCAGGACCCTGGGATCATGACCTGAACCGAAGGCAAACACTTAACGACTGAGCCACCCAGGCGCCCCAGCAAAGCCAACTTCTAAAACTTCCAATTTTGTGCTCTGCTGCTCTATCACTTGCCAGTAGTGGCTGATGGAGACCCCCTCCCCCGCCATCAATCTTCCCCAATATCGCCTTGGATTCACATCACCGCATATCCTACCTTCCAGAAAGTGGTCGCTTTTCTGTTCAGAGAATTGCTGCTATTCTTTTCTTTGATCTCCTGTTGAATTCGTAGGTGTTCAGAATGGTTTGATCCTGGGAGGGGGGTGGGGGGATGGGTTAGCCTGGTGATGGGTGTTAAAGAGGGCACGTTCTGCATAGAACATTGGGTGTTATGCACAAACAGTGAATCATGGAACACTACATCAAAAACTATTGATGTTATGTATGGTGATTAACATAACAATAAAAAGAAAAAAAAAGAATGGTTTGATCCCTATCTAGTTGAATTCCTGGGACCAGAGGAAATTTAGGTCTCCTACTCCTCCACCATCTTCCCCTCATTCGTGATTTTATTTGAGTCTTTTTTCCTTTTTTCTTGATTAGTCCAGCTAGAGGTTTATTAATTTTATTGATTTTTTTTCAAATAACCAGCTCCCAGTTTCATTGATCTGTTCTATTTTTTAGTTTTATATCATTTATTTCTGTTCTAATCTTTATTATTTCTTCCATTCTGCTGGTTTTAAGTTTTGTTTGCTGTTCTTTTTTCTAGCTCCTTTAGGTACAAGGTTAGGTTGTTTATTTGAGATTTTTCTTGCTTTTTGGACGTAGGGCTTGTGTTGCAATAAACTTCCTTCTTAGAACTGCTTTCTGCTGCATCCCAGAAGTTTTGGACCATTGTGTCTTCATTATCCATTTACTTGATGAAAATCTGAATTATTTCCAGTTTTTGACTCTTGTGAAATAAAGCTGCTATGAACATTCACATGTTTAGAATCCTTTAGAAATATGTTTTCAATTTTCTTGGCTTAATACCTAGGAATAAAATTGATGAACAATGTGATAAATATATATAAGTTTAACAAACTACGAAAATATTTTCCAAAGTAGCTGTACTATTCTGTAGTCTTATCAGCAATATATGAGAATTTTTAATTTTAGCAAAAATGGTAGATATGTTCATGAGTGATATTTGAAGTTATTCTTTCTTATTATTTCTTTGTCTGGTTTTCGTATAAAGTTAATGCTGGCCTCACCAAATGACTTGTGGAGGGGTTCCTCCTCATATTTTCTTCAAGAGTTTACTTTTTTAACTGTTTGATAGAATTCACCAATGAAACCATCTGAGCTTGGCTTTTTTTTTTCCCAGAAAAATTTTAAACTATGGGTTAAATTTCACTGAGGGATATAGGGCTATTCAAATCATGTATTTCTTCTTGAGTGAGCTTTGGTAGTTTATCTCAAGAAATTTTTTCTACGTCATCTAAATTGGTGGATTTTTGGCATAAAGTTGTTCATTTACATTTCCTTATTATCCTTAATGTCCACAGAATCTATAGTGAAATCCCTTCTTTCATTCCTGATATTTGTAATTTGTGTTTTTCTTCTTGGTCTGGTTTTTTAATTTATCGATCTTTTCAAAGAACCAGCTTTTTGTTTCACCAATTTTTCTCTAGTATGAGAGCTAAAATAAGAAGCAGGGGAGTGCTTTGTTCAACCTTAGCAAAGAACTAGCCCATGATATGACTCAAATTTTTTATGGTTCTGTGCTTGTCCATGAATGACCCCCAAAGTGCCCTGAGTACTGATTTGGGTATTGCAAATAAATTTAGTGAGTAGATGAATTTGCAAATATGGATTCTGTGGATGATGAGGATTGATTGTAATTGAGTCTACTATTAATAGAGAGGGATTTTGGCAAGGCATGATTTGGGGAAAGAAAGTGGGATACAGTGCATTCTAGCATCCATAATAAAATAAACAGAATATTACTCATTTCCTTCTCAGGGCTGAGGTGGAGAAGAGGAAGAACTGTAGGTATTCTTTAATAGAACCCAGGCTATAGATCTTTGGATTAGGTGGATTTTTTTTGCCTTAGCTTCATATGCATAAAAGTCTCCACATTTAGATTTTTGATGTTATTTTCAAATAAATTTATTCATTTAGTAACAAAAATACTTGGATGGGATTGAAATAAGATGTTTGTTCATCCATAGTTTAAAATATGTGTTTGAAACTTGTTCTAGAATTTCTTCATTTTTAAAATGAACCTCAAAATTATAAATAGCCAGACCTTGCTTGACTTCTGAGAGACCATCCTTTTCCCTTTGGATGCAGAAAAAGAAGAGGGAAGGGGATGAATAGAAAGGTCAGGTAGTGAATGTTTGAGATAGAAAACTCAGCCGAAGATGACATTAAACTCCCACAGAAGTGTACATCATGGCTTTCTGAACTCAGAGGTGGGCTGAGGGGCTGTGAGGTTGGACACCTGAAGCAGCTGCCATAGTATTTAGTACCCCCAGGGCTTAGAGAGTTTAAGCAACTTGGCCAAGATCACAGTAAATAAGTGTTAGAGCAATACTGTGTAGAAATCTTTGTATTTTAACCAGAAGTAAAAAACCTTGGATCCAGTTGTAATTTGCCACTACTTAGCTATATGACCCTGCACAAATCATTTAAGCTCTGCTGGCCTGTGTCTTTATCTGTAAGATGTGAAGCTGGAATACTCAAAGTCCTTTGCGTGATATAAATTCATTTAATGTTAAAAGTAGTAGAATTTAAGGGCACTTGGGTAGTTCAGTCAGTGAAGTGTCTGCCTTTGGCTCAGATTATGATCTCAGGGTCCCGGGATGGAGCCCCTCGTTGGGGTCCCTGCTCAGTGAGGAGTCTGATTATCCTTCACCCTCTGCCTCTCCCCCCACACCCACTCATGCTCTCTCTCTGTCTCAAATAAATAAATAAAATCTAAAAAAAGTAGTAGAATCTAGAAAACAGAGTAAACAAGGAAGATACTTGTTTCTTTTTGAATAGAAAGAATATTTTTTTCTAGTGAAGTCCCAATGATTTTCTATTTTTAAATAGAGAAAGTAGATCTTATCAAGTATTTATAGAAACTGCAGATTGCTCAGAGATACAATCCAATATCTCATTTGATACTGGCAAGAGACAAATGATGCCTCAAACTTTAACAAATGCTTAAGCCAATTCAGTGAATAAAGGAATATCTGAAAGTGGCCCAAGTTTAAAGGAATCCATCCATACATTTCTTGAATAATAAGATTTTGGGGGCTACTTGAGAAAATTAAGTCTTTCTAAAATCTTTATAGCTGAGGTCTAAACCATGCACCCACCTATTTTTTTTTTTTTTTTAAGTAGGCTCCACACCCAGCATGGAGCCCAATATGGGACTTGAACTTTCGACCTAAAGATCAAGACCTGAGCTGAGATCAGGAGTCATATGCTTAACCACCTGAGCCAGCCAGGCACCCCATCCATGCATCCTTCTAAATGTAAGTTCTTTCAGTCATCAATGTTATGTCTTGACTCTATAATAACTACAGAAGGAAGAAAAAGGGGGCAACTAGAGATTGTAGCTAGTAATTCTTAGCAAGGACTCATTACATCACGGAATTCCATATTTTCTTTTTTCTTTTTTTTTTTTAATTTTTTTATTGTTATGTTAATCACCATATATTACATCATTAGTTTTGGATGTAGTGCTCCATGATTCATTGTTTGTGCATAGCATCCAGTGCTCCACGCAGAACGTGCCCTCCCTAATACCCATCACCAGGCTAACCCATCCCCCTACCCCCGTCCCCTCTAGAACCCTCAGTTTGCTTTTCAGAGTCCATCGTCTCCCATGGTTGGTCTCCCCCTCCGATTTCCCCCCTTCATTCTTCCCCTCCTGCTATCTTCTTCTTTTTTTTTTCCTTAATATATATTGCATTATTTGTTTCAGAGGTACAGATCTGTGATTCAACAGTCTTGCACAATTCACAGTACTAGCCATAGCACATACTCTCCCCAATGTCTATCATCCAGCCACCCCATCCCTCCCACCCCCCACCACTCCAGCAACCCTCAGTTTGTTTCCTGAGATTAAGAATTCCTCATATCAGTGAGGTCATATGATACATGTCTTTCTCTGATTGACTTATTTCACTCAGTATAACACCCTCCAGTTCCATCCACGTCGTTGCAAATGGCAAGATCTCATTCCTTTTGATGGCAGCATAATATTCCATTGTGTATATATACCGCATTTTCTTTAGCCCTTCATCTGTCGATGGACATCTTGGCTCTTTCCACAGTTTGGCTATTGTGGACATTGCTGCTATAAACATTGGGATGCACGTACCCCTTCAGATCCCTACATTTGTATCTTTGTGGTAAATACCCAGTAGTGCAATTGCTGGATCATATGGTAGCTCTATTTTCAACTATTTGAGGAACCTCCATACAGTTTTCCAGAGTGGTTGCACCAACATGCATTCCCACCAAAGGTGTAGCGGGTTCCCCTTTCTCCGCATCCCTGCCAACATCTGTCGTTTCCTGACTTGTTAATTTTAGCCATTCTGACTGGTGTGAGGTGGTATCTCATTGAGGTTTTGATTTGGATTTCCCTGATGCCGAGCGATGTTGAGCACTTTTTCATGTGTCTGTTGGCCATTTGGATGTCTTCTTCGGAAAAATGTCTGTTCATGTCTTCTGCCTATTTCTTGATTGGATTATTTGTTCTTTGGGTGTTGAGTTTGATAAGTTCTTTATAGATTTTGGATACTAGCCCTTTATCTGATATGTCGTTTGCAAATATTTTCTCCCTTTCTGTCGGTTGTCTTTTGCTTTTGTGGACTGTTTCTTTTGCTGTGCAAAAGCTTTTTATCTTGATGAAGTCCCAAAAGTTCATTTTTGCCGTGGCTTCCCTTGCCTTTGGCAATGTTTCTAGGAAGACTTGTGGCTGAGGTCAAAGAGGTTGCTGCCTTTGTTCTCCTTTAGGATTTTGATGGACTCCTCTCTCACATTGAGGTCTTTCAACCATTTGGAGTCTATTTTTGTGTGTGGCATAAGGAGATGGTCCAGTTTCATTCTTCTGCATGTGGCTGTCCAATTTACCCAACTCCATTTGTTGAAGAGACTCTTTTTTCCATTGGACATTCTTTGCTGCTTTGTCAAAGATTAGTTGACCATAGAGTTGAGGGTCCATTTCTGGGCTCTCTCTTCTGTTCCATTGATCTATGTGTCTGTTTTTGTGCCAGTACCATACT
>NW_027397460.1:9082-28805 GCF_003265705.2 Callorhinus ursinus | reverse complement strand
TTTGGATGCCTTTGATTTCTTTTTGTTGTCTGATTTCTGTGGCTAGGCCTTCTAATACTATGTTGAATAGCAGTGGTGATAATGGACATCCCTGCTGCGTTCCTGACCTTAGGGGGAAAGCTCTCAGCATTGAGAATGATATTTGCTGTAGGTTTTTCATAGATGGCTTTTATGATATTGAGGTATGTACCTTCTCTTCCTATACTCTGAAGAGTTTTGATCAAGAAAGGATGCTGTATTTTGTCAAATGCTTTTTCTGCATCTATTGAGATCTATTGAGAGGATCATATGATTCTTGTTGTTTCTTTTGTTAATGTATTGTATCACGTTGATTGATTTGAGGATGTTGAACCAACCTTGCAGGCCAGGGATAAATCTTACTTGGTCATGGTGAATAATCCCTTTAATGTACTGTTGGATCCTATTGGCTAGTATTTTGGTGAGAATTTTTGCATCCATGGTCATCAAGGATATTAGTGTGTAATTCTCCTTTCTGATGGGGTCTTTGTCTGGTTTTGGGATCAAGGTAATGGTGGCCTCATAAAATGAGTTTGGAAGTTTTCCTTCCATTTCTATTTTTTGGAACAGTTTCAGAAGAATAGGTATTAATTCTTCTTTAAATGTTTGATAGAATTCCCCTGGGAAGCCATCTGGCCCTGGGCTTTCGTTTTTTGGGAGATTTTTGATGAGTGCTTCAATTTCCTTAGTGGTTATAGGTCCGTTCAGGTTTTCTATTTCTTCCTGGTTCAGTTTTGGTAGTTGATACATCACTAGGGATGCATCCATTTCTTCCAGGTTATCTAATTTGCTGGCATATAGTTGCTCATAATATGTTTTCATAATTGTTTGTATATCTTTGGTGTTGGTTGTGATCTCTCTTCTTTCATTCATTATTTTGTTGATTTGGGTCATTTCTCTTTTCTTTTTGATAAGTCTGGCCAGGAGTTTATCAATCTTATTAATTCTTTCAAAGAACTAGCTCTTAGTTTCGTTGATCTGTTCTACTGTTCTTTTGCTTTCTATTTCACTGATTTCTGCTCTGATCTTTATTATTTTGCTTCTTTTGCTAGATTTAAGCTTTATTTCCTGTTTTTTCTCTAGCTCCTTTAAGTGTCGGGTTAGGTTGTATATTTGAGAACTTTGTTGTTTCTTGAGAAAGGTTTGTATTGCTATATACTTTCCTCTCAGGACTGCCTTTGCTGCATCCCAAAGATTTTGAGCAGTTGTGTTTTTATTTTCATTGCATTCCATAAATTTTTTAAATTCTTCTTCAATTTCCTGGTTGACCCATTCATTCTTTAGTAGGATGCTCTTTAGCCTCCATGTATTTGAGTTCTTTCTGACTTTCCTCTTGTGACTGAGTTCTAGTTTCAAGGCATTGTGGTCTGAAAATATGCAGGGAATAATCCCAATCTTTTGGTACCGGTTGAGACCTGATTTGTGACCTAGGATGTGATCTATTCTGGAGAATGTTCCATGGGCACTAGAGAAGAATGTGTATTCCGTTGCTTTGGGATGGAATGTTCTGAATATGTCTGTGAAGTCCATTTGGTCCAGTGTGTCATTTAAAGTCTTTATTTCCTTGTGATCTTTTGCTTAGTTGATCTGTCCATGTCAGTGAGGGGGGTGTTAATGTCCCCCACTATTATTGTATTGTTGTCAATATGTTTCTTTGCTTTTGTTATTAATTGCCTTATATAATTGGTTGCTCCCATGTTAGGGGCATAGATATTTACAATTGTTAGATTTTCTTGTTGGATAGACGCTTTAAGTAGGATATAGTGTCCTTCCTCATCTTTTATTACAGTCTTTGGTTTAAAATCTAATTTGTCTGATATAAAGATTGCCACCCCAGCTTTCTTTTGGTGTCCATTAGCATGGTAAATGGTTTTCTACCCCTTCACTTTCAATCTGGGGGTGTCTTTAGGTCTAAAATGAGTCTCTTGCAGACAGCATATCGATGGGTCTTGTTTTTTAATCCAATCTGATACCCTGTGTCTTTTGATTGGGGCATTTAGCCCATTTACATTCAGGGTAACTATCGAAAGATATGAATTTAGTGCCATTGTGTTGCCTGTAAGGTGACTGTTACTGTATATTGTCTGTGTTCCTTTCTGATCTTTGCTGCTTTTAGGCTCTCTCTTTGCTTAGAGGAGCCCTTTCAATATTTATGGTAGGGCTGGTTTTGTGGTTTGTAAATTCTGTTAGTGTTTGTCCTGGAAGCTTTTTATCTCTCCTTCTATTTTCAATGACAGCCTATCTGGATATGGTATTCCTGGCTGCATATTTTTCTCATTTAGTGCTCTGAAGTTATCATGCCAGTCCTTTCTGGCCTGCCAGGTCTCTGTGGATAGGTCTATTGCCAATCTCATGTTTCTATGATTGTAGGTTACAGATCTCTTCTGCCGAGCTGCTTTCAGTATTTTCTTTTTGTCTCTAAGACTTGTTTTACTATTAGATGTTGGGGTGTTGACCTCTTTTTACTGATTTTGAGAAGGGTTCTCTGTGCCTCTTGGATTTTGATGCCTATTTCCTTCCCCAAATTAGGGAAGATCTCTGCTATTATTTGCTCCAATATACCTTCTGCCCCCCTCTCTCTTCTTCTTCTGGGATCCCAATTATTCTAATGTTGTTTCGTCTTATCGTATCGCTTATCTCTCAAATTCTGCCCTCTTGACCCAGTAGTTGTTTATCTCTCCTTTTCTCAGCTTCTTTATTTTCCATCATTTGGTCTTCCATATCACTGATTCTCTCTTCTGCCTCATTTATCCTAGCAGTTAGCGCCCCCATTTTTCATTGCACCTCATTAATATCCTTTTGATTATGACTTGGTTAGATTTTAGTTCTTTTATTTCTCCAGAAAGGGTTTCTCTAATAAATTCCATGCTTTTTCAAGCCCAGCTGGTATCTTTAAAATCATGATTCTGAACTCTAGGTCTGACATTGTACTAATGTCCATATTGAGTAGGTCCCTGGCAGTTGGTACTACCTCTTGTTCTTTTTGTTGAGGTGATTTTTCCATTTTGTCATTTTGTCCAGAGGAGAATAGATGAATGAGAGAACAAAATGCTAACAGGGTAACAACGTCCCCAGAAAATATACTCTAAACAAATCAGAAAAGTCCTTCCAGAAAGTGGTCACTTTTCTGTTCAGAGAGTTGTTGCTTTTCTTTTCTTCAATCTCCTGTTGAGTTCGTAGGTGTTCAGAATCTGTATTTCCTATTTAAACACATCTTTTTCAGCCTAGCTTCTTGTATTCATCACTCTACTGAAGTGGTTTGTTTTGAATTCAGCAGTGACCTCTTTACTGCCAAATCTAGCAGTCTGTTCTTTCAGTTTGAATTTTCCTTACCCTAATCGCTATCTAACATAACCTACTCTCCTTGAAACTCCCTCTTCTGTGTTTTTGAGTAGGTTGCTATTTATGTTGGATGCTTCTCTGGGTATGAGCAAATCATATTTTGTCATATTTTGGCTAATGTATTTATCATCAGCTCTTTCCTTTGAAACCTGTATCAGAAATGTACAGACCTGTACCTCTGAAACAAATAATACATTATATGTAAAAAAAAAAGAAGAAGATAGTAGGAAGGGTAAAACGAAGGGGGGGGAAATCGGAGGGGGAGATGAACCATGAGACTATGGACTCTGAGAAACAAACTGAGGGTTCTGGGGGGTTGAGGTGATGGGTTAGCCTGGTGATGGGTATTAAAGAGGGTACGTATTGAATGGAGCACTGGGTGTTATGTGCAAACAATGAATCATGGAACACTACATCAAAAACTAATGATGTATTGTATGTGATTAATATACCATAATAAAATTTTAAAAAAGTAGAAGAGACTTCACAGGATATCTGTAAGGATGATATCACTTAAAAAAATTTTGCCTGCAAAAAAAGCCCCCCAAAATAGTACAATCAGTTTAGTAGTCCAGCAAAAATAAATAAAACAATAAAAAGAAAAAAAATAGAAATGTATGAGAAGAATCCAGGTGGTCTCCAAATCCTCACTGAATGAAAATGATGAATTTGGGGATACAAAACAAACTTTGATTTTGAAATCATGGATCTTGTTAGAACTCTCTCTTCTTAGCTCCTACTTTGTGCATATTTTTATTAGTGTTTACAGCGTTATATTCTAATTATGTTCACTTGTCTTTGTATCCAACTTGATTGAAATCCTTGTGGGTAGAGACTGTGTTTTATTTATTTCTGTTCCTCCAACCTGTGTCCAATTCCTGGCACATAAATGACTCAACACTCCTATACAGGACCACAATTCATTATTTTAGTAGCAAAAGAAACCATTTCCTGATATCTTGTGTTGCAAGGGAATGTCACTTACAAGGTCTCTAGCCCCAGGAATAGACTAGTCAGAATGGAGCAGGGGGCTGTGGGGATGTCCTTTCTCTTTTTCACAGGGAGACCTCATAGATCCCAGATTGAAATTACTCTTGGATTATTTGATAGTTTTTGGTAGCAAATATGGAGGTTCTGATTTTTTCACATATGAGGATAAAATGAACCTTTGCGTGGTGGACAAAGTCTTCTATTGGAAACCCCCCACCCCACCAACAAGGGTCACCCTATAATATCATTTAAAAAGCTGCTGGATCAAGGACTGTAGGGTTAAAGGTTCTGTTAAGAAATGGTTCTCAAGATGTTTGAAAGGGTTGCTTTCTGGAAGAGCTCAACTTTTCCTTCACAAGGAGCTTTGTTTTCTCATAACATCTGACTCCCTTAGCCCATTCCCAGCTCAGACTAAGAGGATGTAAACCTGGAGAAAATTAGCTTCCTCCCATTATGGTCTAGCATGATGCTCTCTTATCACTCCCCTGCTTGCTGGATCACTTTGGTTAGATTTGGTTCAGTTCATTGTCTGTTTCTGAAGCCAGTCACGTAAATCCACAATTAATGGTAATTCAGTCATGTAACAAGGCTGTTTTTTTAAAAAATCAAATTGAATATTTTTTTGAAAGAGGACAATGACATAATCATTGCCCCTGCCATAAATAATTGTACTGCTTGATTTTAGAGTCCATTATACCTATTTCTCCTTCCGTTTGTCAAATGATTTGTGTTCAATCCAAACAGCACTTTTCTTAAGCCACTAATTTATCTTCGGAGCTGTAGATGCAGAATGTTTAAAAACAACCTAGGTAGCCGCAGAGGCTAGAGAAGCAGTGTGGCGGGAACACCACTAGAGGGCACTGAGCTATTGGCGATAACTTTGGAAGGGCTGGAGAAGTCTGTTAACCAGCCTTTCAATGAGGAGGAAAAAAAAGGTACACAACATTTTTTATCTCACTAATTCTGTAGGAGAACAATGGAATTTTAAAAAAGTGAAAATGGAAAAATTCATCTTTAGGTCTGAATTCTACATAATGAATGTTTTCAATGCTGGCTGTTGATCAGTTACGAAGAGTTTATACAACCTAATGTGCACACACTCTCTTGATACACTTTTCCTGATAGATTTCAGTTTGCCTGGGGGGTGATTGTAAAGTAGTTAAATTATTCAAAGATTTGACTCTTAACTTTGTGGGAGACAGTTGGAATAAGAGAAATGCTGATTATGCAATATTTGGTTTCTAAAGAATATTGTTTTTCCCTCTGGAATTCTGATTCCCTTCCTCCATTCTTTCCTTTCTATCTTCCTTTGGAAGTTCAAGTGGGTGCTTTGTTACTATAATCTTCTTTGGGGGAACTGATTGGTAAGCTTATTATTCTTGTTCCTTCTTGTTCCTTCCTGTTCCTTCCCTTGGTGTCTTTGGATACTGAGATTGACTCTTGTCCCTTGCCCTTGCCTATCTCAGATACCTCAGTTGGAAAAATTGAGGAAGGAGTTTGGAGATGGAGGAAGCTGGGGCAGTGGAGGTTGACTGAGTTTGGAAAACATATTCCATGGCTTTCCGGTTGGTTACTTGGGTTCTCTCAACTCCTTCACTCCCCACCTGCATCCCCCTCCCCACCCCCAGGGCACCTGCTTCAGTCACGTAGCCAAATGTCTTTATTTTAGCCCTAAGAACTCTCCCCCCTTTCACTCCATACACATCTGTCCAATTCATTTTTAGGCCTCTGATATTTGTTGTCTCCTAAAATTGTTTCAGATTTCTCTCTTCAGATAATGCATCATGGTTACAGCTCACTGGGTAAGTAGGCGATTTTCACTGCTAAAGGTTTAAAGCATCTAATAAAAACAACTTAAAATATTATATATTATATATTATATAATCAAAGAAAAACAATAACTTGTAATTATCTCAGGACTTTCAAATTTGTTATAGCAATATAAAAGTGCTCTTAAGTAGGGAATGTCTTCCCTTTGAATTCATCTGTAGTTTGCTTTTAGTTAAACCAATTTCACCTGTTCTGAAACAGTTAAAAATTTATAAAGCCTCACTCATGTAACTTCAGCGGATTCTTGGACTCAAGTTCTTTAGGGATAATTTATTTTGAATAATTTACTTTGAAAAGAGTCATAAGACTTAAGACAGGATGGTTGTAAGGTAATTTATTCATGTAAAATTAATGGCAGATATGTTGGTTAGGTCAAGTCAGCTGAAGCAGAGATTGAGAATAACCATAAGGGAAAAGGTTAAGAAAAGAAAAATTTGACCCCCAGAGTAAGCAGCAGGAAGAAGGATGGAGAACAGGGAAAAGCAAATAAGAGATATATAGTAAGATTTGTTTTTGAGAATTTATCTTAAGAGTTTACCTGTGAAATAAGTATAAGAGAGATAATTTATGGAACATGTAAATAAATATAAAAAGTCAAGGACAGATGAACTATTCCCTTCTTGTGAGACAGTAAGAAATGGGAAAAGGGAATAAAGTAATGTTAAACTTAGGACTTTCTGTAAATTTCCTCCATTCCTCAAGCATATCTATGCTTTGCTTTGAAAACCTAACGTATTTTGACTCTCTAGCTATAAATGCCTTAATACGGGTTTTATAATGAATTTCCAAAGATATCCTTTACTATACTTCAGAGTTCTGTATTCTATAGACAATCAAATCATTATTGGTCAGATTGATATACAAAGGGGACCTCTTCTTTGGATTACATATGATTGAGACTTGGTGTAAGCTCTTTAAATCTGAATTCTTCTCCTCAATAGAATTCCATTTTGGATGCATCTTTTTACTAATAATCACTGGATAAGAATTGTGTCAGACTTTTGTGCTCAGTCTGGGCCTATGTAGAAGGGCAGCCATAAAAAGCCTGTTGTGACTTGAGTCTTTGGCTGTGGAACAGGGGAGTTTAATCTTTCCCCTGCTTCATTTATTCGCAGGGCCTGTAAACCTGTTTCAGGCATGGTTGTCGCAGATATTAGTATCTTATAGATGCTCTGGGAGGGGTGTTGCCCTGCACGCAGTAGGTCTACCACAAGACCCGTGTCCTAAGATGTACATGGTTCAGTGATAAGCAGGGTAACACAGTGTTGGAGCCACTTAGCAAGGTTTCAATTTTAGAGATCTAGGAGGAGAGTTGCCCAAAACCTGAGGGTTCTTACCACAGGCTGTTCTTACACTGACTGTACAGAAAAAAGGAGGCAGAGTAAATCCACCCATATATAGCCCAGGCCCTTTGCCTGTATTGTGAATAGGGGGACATGAATTGAGGAAAAAAATAATTTAAAAAAGAAAGAAGAAAAAAAGAAAAATGCTGAGGCTTTCAGCTCAGTGGCCTCAGGTAATCTGCGTATTGTCTTTGGGAGGCTGGGACATCGAGTGGAGTGGTTGTAGGAGAGAGGTAGAGGGAAGCTGATTGTAGGAACCAGAGAGGTTTCCCTCTTGGTGGAAGCTTGGAAGATTTGGGGGATATGACAGATGCTTTGGTTTTGGAAGTAAGACCTACAGTAGATAGAATTGACTACAGCCCTTCAGCTAAGAAAGTTGAATGCTGGGGAGGTGGGGGGGGGGATTGGAGTCATTGATCGGCATTTTTGTAGGAATATATACGGTGTAGGCAGTAACACTAATAACTTCATTCTTTGGCCCCTTCCTTCTCCTGAAGGCTTGGGAGGGCTGTCTTGAAAATGCAATAAGAAATGAGTAGAGCCAAGAGTTCTACCTTTAGGTAGGAAAGAAGACTTTTGTGAAATTGTCACCATTTCCAAGGAAGTCATGAGTGGCAGAACAATAAAGAAATATGCAAGACTGGTAGTGTGAGAAGATAAAGCAGAAGAGAAAGCAGAATGTCTTTGGGGGGGTGGTTCTGGTGCCTATAGCTCCTCCTCCTCCTGCCCTTGGCAGAGTGTGTCTGACTTTGGCTGCTTGCAGCTGTGGGTAGTTGGCAGTAAAGAAGCAATAGAAGACCACTGGGCTGCTACAGCAGCAACAAGCAACCTCTACTTTTTGTACCCGAGACCTTGACCTTCAATTACTTGTGGGTTCTTATCTTCAACCCAGATGGCTGAAGCTACTTTACATATGACCTTTGCATAAACGTGATACTATTGTGCATATTTTAAGAATTTTTATAGGATTTGAAATACATACATCTATTCCTATCTGCTAGATACTCAAACTTATTACTTTGGTATATGGGATGAAAGCTAAAAGTTGACACAATCAAAAGAAATGCATATCTGATTTCAGATTAATTGAATGGAAGGTAGAAAAATGAAAATGCATTAACTCTAACAGTAGCTTTAAACAGAATAAACTATGGACTTTTCAAAGGATTATGATTACCCTTAAGCATGCCAAAATGAAGTAATATAGATGTATTATTAATACCCGCTGAAACCCAGGTTTTGCTTATATAAGAAAACAGACTTTTGGCAGATGGTGAACTTAAAAGTTCAAGTAAAGCTGAGTTTTTAAATACGGAAGATGTAGGGAGCATTTCTGCTTGATGAACCCAGATTTTTTTCTCCACAGGGAATACATTGAAACTGGAATTATCTCAGTGATCTCCAAGTGTGATTCTGTTCTTTAGAAAGTAACTGTGCCTTTATTTTTCTGAATCCTCAAGTTTATAATTTTTCCAATGCATTGGGTTTGTCAGTTTTTTTGGAGTCTTTTTTTTTTTTTGACATATGCAGACTTCCATTAGTTTTTCTTTTCCTTTCTTAAGCTTTTTTTTTTTTATTTTTAGAGATTTATTTATTTATTTTAGAGGGGAGGGACAAATGGAGAGGGAGAGAGGATCCCAAGCTGACTTACTGCTGAGCATGGAGCCTGATATGGGGCTCGATTTCATGATCCTGAGATCATGACCTGAGGTGAAATCAAGAGTCGCACACTTAACTGACTGAGCCACCCAGGTGCCACTCCCCTTTAGTAACCTTTCTTGATTCTCCTTCTACAGGAAGTCCCTGGATTGCAGTGGTGCAAATGGGCACCATGGTGAATGGGAGATTCTCTCTTGCTATAGCAGTGTGATCCCCAGATGAATCTAGGGCATGGAAGCAGGACAAATGAATGGACTGAAGTTGGTGGACGTTAACAGAGTGGTTTCTTATAGTTCAACAAGGGCAAGAAAGAATCTTTGATTTGTTTGGTCGAACTGCAGACCAAGGGTAAGGATGTCAGCACTATTGTCTCACCTTTTGGCTTCAGTATTATAGAGCAGGGTGTCTGCCCTGCTTTTTTCCCATTCCTGCTAATAAGAGGAGCAGCATTTTGACTCTTTAGGAAGTGGAACGGGTGAAGAGACCAGAGCCCTGCCTTGGGAAATCACATTTTTCATCAATTAGGCCATTGTATTTTATGAGAGACTATGATTTGAATTTCATGTGAGTATAAAACAAACTAGTGGAAGAGTTTGGTTGCAAATATCCAGTGTAACTTTTTGGAGTAAGGGAATGAAATAGAAAATGACAGCAAGATTGAGAGAAGGAGAGAAATAGACAAAAAGATGATAGGGATCAGAATATTACCTGAAAATAACACACATGTGCATACTAACCACCTGTAAATTCATGAGGTCTTTCTAATAGCTTCACAACTGGATGCTATCTTTAGGAAAATGTAAGTGGAGATCACTGATTGAGGATGAAGGGAATTCCCTAAAGTGAGTACACACATTTTATTTTAGAACACTTTATTAGTTAAAATGAATCATTATCAAGGAGAAAGAAGACATAGTTTCTTCTTTTAAGAAGTTTATCCTGTCAAAGGAGAAAAAAAGGACAAATACAAAAAGACAGAAAAGATCTAACATTCATTAAACACTTTCTGGGAACTAGACTAAATATACCATTTTGACACTAGGTTTGCTTATACAATATACCATATTTTTTGCATATACCATATTTGTTACAACACTATGAACTAGGTATTATTATCATATATTTTATTGATAAAAACTGAGAGTTAAGCAGTTAAATAGCTTGCCCAAAGTCCACATCAATTAAAAGACAGACTTCAGATCCTGAACTCTTAGTCACTGTGCTTTACTATCTCATTGGCACCTTCAGTGCCCTTTAATTGCTCATTAGGGAATAAACCCATCTTTATATATGTCTAATGGTTGAACAGCTGGAACATGAAGTCTTGTCAACTTGGCTTGGCTGATAAGAGTCAGATGGGGCTGAAGAGGGGTGGTTTAAAGAGGCAGGAAGAAAATATGAATTGGTCCTATACAGAGGCAGTTGAATAATTTCCTGGACTGATTCCATGTCTTAATTTCCTCTTTTTTAAAAAGTAATTTTCTTAGTTTGCTAGACCATCCTCTAATTAAGGGGCTCACAGATGTTTATTCATTATATTAAAAATGCCAGTTTTAATGGTGCAGTCTTAAGAGACTCAAACAAGTAATAATTAGCTCTGTGGCTCTTGGCCAAGCAGTGCTAATGCCTAAATTCATCTAATATTTCACTTGGCCAGACTGTAGGATGGCATTTTCCTACAGTAATTTTCTTTGCATCTTGACTTTCTGCAGTAAATGGCTCCACCAAGGAAATGAGCCACTAACCGAGCCTTTTCCCCTGTACCAGTTGGTTTTAATGACACTTTCAGTCTTTCCCATAATTTCCTAAAGTTGCTTAAATAGAACCTGTTCATTTCTTCATTCATTTAGCCATTTAGTCCTTCCTTCTTCCTTCTTTCGTCTTTCCTTCCCTCTTCCTTCCACTTATCCTTCTCTCCTCTTTCATGACCTACTACCATTTTTTCCCTTTCTTCCCTTTAACAGTAATTACTAGGTTCTCAAGAAATGCTAGGCTTTGTTCTATGTACTGTGGGGGATAGATAGATATTATGATTGATTTTTTCATCCATTTAATGAATATTTATTCAGTGCCTACCATATGCCAGGCTCTATTTTATAAGCTAGGAACAGAGCTGGGTACACAATAAAGTTTCTTTTTCTCAGTGAGTCATATTCCTGGGTATGTCCTGGGGAGACAGATAAAAAATATATATCATATGTCAAGTAGTGATAAGAGCTCTGAATAAAAATGAAGAAGAAAATGGAGAGAGATGTGATGGGGAATGTATTATTTTTACATAGGCTGGTCAGGGAAGGGCTTTCTGACAAGATTACATTTGATCAGAAAAACATTTATCTGAGAGAAAAGTACCAAGGACCTGAGGGAATTAATTTCTAACAGGGAGAAAAGATGTAAAGGTAAATAACTGTAACAGAAGGTAGAAAGGGTAAGTGCCATAAGGGGGTATCGATGAAGAGCTACTGAACTGGGTAAGTTCGGAGGAAGGGGCCATAACTGCCTGCTGGGGAGGGGGTGCTATGGAGAGCAAGCCCCACTTCCTAGGGGGTAACTCACACACTCTGATGCCTCATTGTAGAGCCTTTTCCCTAGGCCTTCTCTTGAAGGACCATTCTCCTTGGTTATGAGCCAGTTGGGCTGCACACCTAACCAAAGTGCCTTTGGTTAAGATGCTGAGATTCTAAGTATGAAACAAGTTATATCATGTGTTCAATTTTTCTTTTAATTGTATACTTCTCGAAATCGTGTTTTCTTTTTATAAGAAGACTAATCTTCTATGCCGAATGTTGGCCACCAAAGGCAAGAAGGCAAAGGGAGTACTCTTGTTTTTAGCTTTGTGCTCAAGATTAGGATGCCCTCATTTTTACTTGTTTTGGTCAGTGCGGCAAGGTCCTGGCTCTTCTACTAGAATGTAAATATTGCAGTGAAAACGAAAACACCTAACACAGCATCAGCTAACATTTAGCTATTAGCAAGACAGAGTGCAAACAAGGAAGTATGAAAATGAAATATAGAAGTTTATATAATAGTTTAATTTTTAAAATGGAAGGTTGCAAGGACAGGATATAGGATACTAAATGGGGAAATAATGGATGGAAAAAGTACAGGGTGGAGGGAAAGATGAAGGAAAGAGAAAAAGGATATTACTTAATTACACAGAATAGATGTATCCAATTTGTGAAATTGATCTAATTGAGACCTCTTGAGATATAGTTATAGGTAAGTTTAGAAGAGCAAGATATTTTTATACCTTGATAAGCTACTTGAAGAAAAGGAGACCATAGAGTGGGGCATGGGCTGTGCAAGAGCCCAGGCAAACTTGTGATAACTGAAGTAGTGTGCCTTAGAAACAAACAGGGGTTTAGAGGGGGCTGAGGGTGTTGGGAGAGACAAAAGAGGAAGGGGAAAGAGGAGAGAGAAGCAACAATATGAAGGGTGGCTGATGCTGAAGTCAAGGAAATAGCAACACAAATACCTTTTTTTTTTTTTGTTTCTTTACCATGAGCTAACCAAATATATATATACATACATACATACATATTATTATCATTATCATCATCATTATTATTATTTTCAGGGGTAGAATTTAGTGATTCATCAGTTGCATATAACACCCAGTGCTCATTACATCAAGTGCCCTCATTAATGTCCATTACCCAATTATCCCTTTCCCTCACCCACTTCCCCTCCCGCAATCCTGTTTCCTAGAGTTTATGGTTTGCCTCCCTCTCAATTTTCATTTTATTTTATTTTATTTTTCCTTCCCTTCCCCTATATTTGTTTGTTTTGTTTCTTAAATTCCACATATGAGTGAAATCATATGGTATTGTCTTCCTCTGACTGACTTATTTCACTTAGGTAATACCTTCTAGTTCCATCCATGTTGTTAGCAACACAAATATCTTTTATTGAATTCTTAAATCATTTCTATTGCTGCAATGTAGATCCTCCCTCCCCCCCAAAAAAACCCTTTAGTAATATTTTCTATTCACTCAAAATATCTTGATTGGAGGGTGTACTGGGTGGAAATTAAGGATAAGAGCAAACTAAGGCAGACAGCATGGTTGGGCTGGCTGGGAGTGAATAATGAGAGGACCCATGGATCTCAATATTCACTCAGCAGAGGCAGAGAGGCAGAGGCAACCATTAGAGAATGTCACCCCCCACCCTCCAAAATGGGCAGAAATCCTGAGAATGCCACTGCATTTTTCTACAATCCATAACATGGAGATTTAAATCCATCTTTATCTAGATATTAAGAAATAGGTCAATGCCAACTAATATCTGGATTACACATACTTTAAAAACTACTATAAATTTTCATTAGGATGTTAGTGAATCAGAACTTCAGATGTGAAGATGAAAGCTGAAATTCCAGTGTTCAACATGAAGGGGAAGTGAATGTTTGAAGTTTAGCAGTAAGTGGCTCTTCCTTTAAAAGATGGGAATAAAACTCTTTGGTCAAGAATTATTTGTCTGTATCTCAGGAGGATCTTTCACAGAAGTGGGTCTTTGCTACCAGGATTCTGGGAGTAGGGGGGATTCTATGCTATTATTTCTTTTCATAGCTCTGAGTACACATTTGAACCTTTGAATGTCCCACTCAATTTCTCTGTTTTTGAAGCTGTGGAAAACCCCAACTATCAATAGAGGGAAAATATACGTAAGACTGAGCAGGGAGATGACTGAATCATTACAGTGCTTTTTAATTTGAATACTGACTAGCCAAGAACAGTGAGTGTTCAAAAACCTTCCAGTCCTGTTAGGAGACTTCTGATTTCTGATAAGATGATTCACTCAGCCCGGGTTGCTTTCTCCTTCTCCCTGCCAATGCTAAATCGCTGCAGATATCAGAGGGAAGTCAGTGGGACTGGCAGACTGATGAAAAAAACATAAGCAAACAAATTCAGAAACACTGAGCAAAGAGCATGTCTGGGTTTCAAGGTGTGGGAAATGTCAACCCTACTCCCCAAAAGTCCTAGACAAAGATGACTTTATGGGAGAGTTTTACCAAATTTTCAGTGAAAGAAAATTACTGTTTTATATAAGTTTTATAAATAAAGAGAAAAACTTCCAAACTCATTTTTTTAGTCTAGTATGACCTTAAACCAGATAAAGACAGCATAAGGAAAGATAATTAAAGGTCCACTTTACTTATGACTTGCATATGAAAATCCCAAATAACATATACAACAGTATATTACAAATATCAGATCAAGTAATAATGGTTAATTTCAGAAATTCTATCAGTGTACTTCACTATATTAATTGACTAAACAAGACTTTTTTTATGGTTATCTTGATAAATGCAGAACAAACTTTTGATAAATTTCAACATCTATTAATGATTATATAAAACTTCTGCATGCTCTGTTCCTGCCAGTTGAGTTATATGCTTCCCATGAGTCTGTTGTGTTTGTTCCCAAAGCTCTTAATACCAGTTGTACTTGCTATTGTAATTATGTAATTTAGTTAAATATTATGTAAACCAAAGAATTATATGTGTGAAAAGAGAATTATTTCTCTGAAAGTTCAATTGTAAGTTTTGGAAAGACTTGCTAAAGGAAAGTTGCTAATAAATATTGCTATCAGACAGTTTTAATTCCTATCATATTAAAAGTGCAGGCCTTGGCCCTACATCAAAAGACTGGTGAATGAACATGGATTTGTATGTTTCAAGTTAAAACAAAAATTTTAATGAGTACATCACTTTGTATGCTTCCTTTTTACTGACTTACTTTGTTCATTTACCAATTGGTCCCAGTTACTTCAGATAAGAGGGTTCCCATTGCATTATTTTGAAAAACAGTACTGATACTGAATTCCCAATATCACCTCTTCCATTCTTTTCAGCCTCTCATTTGATTATGAAGAGGACTTGTAAGTGAATTACTATGTTTTCATCCTACCTAGCCAGCTGTGTCACCGCATGAGTAGAAAAGATGTGTTGGACTGCCTATGTTAGGATTCTCTCCCCCCCAAATAACTAAATCTACAAGAGGCCATAGATTTAGGGATTCTAAACTCTCCTGTTTCTTTTTTTTTTTCATTTCTGAAACTCTTTGCTCATCCTCTCTCAACCATGTATTCCCAAGTATGAATAAATATGATATATTAAACCTCTCTCTGTTCCCCTCTGCCCTAGATCTCAGCCACTGGAAATATTTTTTTGTTGTTGTGGGAATGCACTGGCATACAATTCTAGTTTGTCTTTCTTAGAGTTGTACAAATTGAAATAGCATTCTAGAACCCAGATTTCTGGAGAAATAACAATAATGTTGCAACATTTTAAAATTTGTTTGCTATGGTATAAGAGAATTTTGGAGGAAAAGATCACAGAAAGGTGCTAAATATGATTCATTTATGGGCACATACATATATTGAACTTCTAATGCCCATCACTTTCTTGCTTATGTGAAAACTGTATATTTCTCTTTTAACAGTATAAAGAAAATCAGAAATCAATGTAAAACAGGAAATGGTTAAGGTGCAGAGTTTCTTGTAGGGATTTTCGTGTTTCCTTTTATGAGAAATATGTTAAGAAATTACCAAGAATATATATTTTATATACTTTATTTTCATTCAGGGTTATTGAGGTATAATATGCATACAACAAATGTCACTATGTCATTGTGACAACAACAAATGTCACTATGTTTAAATGTACAGTTTAATGAGTCTTAGTAAATTTGTTGTCATATAAAAACCACCACTATTAAGTTATAGTATATTTCTATTACATCAAAAAGTTTCTTTTGCCCCTTTGCAGTCTTTCCTGCTTCCCAGTCTCTGTAACCATGGATCTGATTTCTATCCCTATAGTTTTGCCTTTTCTAGAATGTCATATAAATGAAATAATAAAAAAATATATCTTTTTTTTTTGGTTGGGTTTTATTCTTTAGCATAATGCTTTGGATATTTATCCAAGTTGTTGCATATATTAGTACATACATTCTTTTTATTGCTGAGTGGTATACCATTGTATGATGTACCTCAACTTGTTTATCCATTTACTTGTTTTTTTAATAAGTTTTTATTTTAATTCCAGCTAGTTAACATACAGTGTTATATTAGTTTCAGGTGTACGATATAGTAATTCAACAGTTTCATACATTACCCTGGGTTTATCAGAAGTGCACTCCTTAATTTCTATAACCCATTTACCCATCCCCCATGCCCCTCCCCTCTGGTAACCATCAGATTGTTCTCTATAATTAAAAGTCCATTTCTTGTTTGACCCTCTCTCATCTTTTTCCTTTGCTTGTTTGTTTTGTTTTTTAAATTCCACATATGAGTGAAATCATACAGTATTTTTCTTTCTCTGTCTGACTTATTTTGTGTAGCATTATACTCTGTAGCTCTATGCACATCATTGCAAAGGCAAGATTTCATGGGCTTCTTTCATATCTTGCCTATTGTAAATAATGCTGCAGTAAACATAGGTGTGCATGTATCCCTTTGAATTAGTGTTTTTGTATTCTTTAGGTAAATACCTAGTAGTGTGATGCTGGATCATAGGGTAGTTCTACTTTTCACTTTTTGAGGAACCTCCATACTGTTTTCCACAGTGGCTGTACCAGTTTGCATTCCCACCAACAGTGCAAGAGGGTTTCCCTCTTTCCACATCCTCACTGACACCTGTTATTTCTTGTGTTTTTGATTTTCGCCATTCTGACAGGTGCAAGGTGATGTCTCATTGTAGTTTTGATTTGCATTTCCATGATGATGAGTGATATTGAGCATCTTTTCAGGTACCTGTTGGCCATCTATATTTCTTCTTTGGAGAAAAATCTATTCATGTCTTCTGACCATTTTTAAATTGGATCATTTGTTTTTTGGGTGTTGAGTTTTGTAAGTTCTTTATATATTTTGGATACTAACCTTTTATTGGTTATGTCATTTGCAAATGTCTTCTCCTACTCCATAGGTTGCCTTTTAGTTTGGCTGATTGTTTCCTTTGCTGTGCAGAAGATTTTATTTTGATGTAGTCCCAAGAGTTTATTTTTGCTTTTGTTTCCCTAGCCTCAGGAAACATATCTAGAAAAAAGTTGCTATAGCTAATGTCAAAGAAGTTACTGCTTATATTCTCTTCTAGGATTTTTGTGGTTTCAGGTCTCACATTTAGATCTTTAATGCATTTTGAATTTGTTTTTGTGTGTGGTGTAAGAAAGTGGTCCATTTTGATTCTTCTGCAGGCTGCTGTCCATTGTTCCCAACACCATTTGTTGAAGAGACTGTCTTTTTTTCATTGGATATTCTTTCCTACTTCATTGAAGATTAGTTGACCGTATAATTGTGGGTTTATTTTTGGATTTTCTGTTCTGTTCTATTGATCTATGTGTCTATTTTTTAAAAGTTTTTATTTATTTGAGAGAGAGAGAGAGAGAGAGAGAGAGAGGGAGCCAAGAGGGGGAAGGGGCAAAGGGGGAGGGATAGGAAAATTCCCTGCTGAGCAGGGAGCCCAATATAAGGCTCAATCCCAGGACCCCAGCATCATGACCTGAGCTGAAGGCAGCTGCTTAACTGACTTAACCACCTAGGTGCCCCTCTATGTGTCTATTTTTGTGGCAGCAACATACTGTTTCGATGACTACAGCTTTGTAATATAACTTGAAGTCCGGAATTGTGATGCCTCCAGTTTTGCTTTTCTTTTTCAAGGTTACTTGGGCTATCTGGGGTCTTTTGTGGTTTCATACAAATTTTAGAATTGTTTGCTCTAGTTCTGTGAAAAATGCTGTTGGTATTTTGATAAGAATTACATTAAAAGGGTAGATTGCTTTGCGTAGTATAGACATTTTAACAATATTTGTTCCAGTCCATGAGTATGGACTATTCTTTGTGTTGACTTGAATTTCTTTCATCAGTTTTTTATAGTTTTCAGATTACAGGTCGTTCCTTTCTTTGGTTAGATTTATTCTCAGGTATCTTATTATTTTGGGTGCAGTTGCAAATGGGATTGTTTATTTATTATTTTGGGTCTAGTTGCAAATGGGATTGTTTTATACATTTCTCTTTCTATTACTTCATTGTTGTAGAGAAATCAACAGATTTTTGTGCATGGGTTTTGTATTCTCCTTATCAAATTCATTGATCAGTTCTAGTAGTTTTTTGGTAGAGTCTTTAGGATTTTCTATATAGAGTATCATGTCATCGGCAAATAGTGAAACTTTTACTTTTTCCTTACCAATTTGGATACTTTTATTCCTTTTTCTTGTCTGATTGCTGTGGCTTGGACTTCCAGGACTATGTTCAATAAAAATTGTGAGTTTACATTCTTATCTTGTTCCTGATCTTAGGGGAAAAACTCTGTGTTTCCCCATTGAGTATGATATTTACTGTGGGTTTTTCACATAAGGGCTTTAATATGTTGAAGTATGTTCCCTCTAAACCTACCTTGGTTTTTTTTTTTAAAGATTTTTTTTATTTATTTATTCATGAGAGACAGAGGGGGAGAGAGAGAGAGAGAGAGAAGCAGAGGGAGAAGCAGGCTCCCAAGGAGCAGGGAGCCCAATGCGGGACTCAATCCCAGGACCCTGGGATCATGACCTGAGCCGAAGGCAGACGCTTAACCATCTGAGCCACCCAGGCGCCCTAAACCTACCTTGTTGAGGGTTTTTATTGAGAATGAATGTTGTACTTTTTAAAATATATTGTTGAATTCAGTTTGCTAGTATTTTATTGGGAATTTTTACATCTATGTTCATCAGAGTTGTTGATCTATAGTTCTCTTTTTTAGTGGTGTCTTTATCTGGTTTTGGTATCAGGGTAGTGCTGGCCTCATCAAATGAATTTGGAAGTTTTCCTTTATTTTATATTTTTTTGAATAGTTTAGGAAGAATAGGTATTGGGGCGCATGGGTGGCTCAGTCGTTAAGTGTCTGCCTTCAGCTCAGGTCATGATCTCAGAGTTCTGGGATCAAGCCCCGCATCAGGCTCCCTGCTCTGTGGGAAGCCTGCTTCTCCCTCTCCTACTCCCCTTGCTTATGTTCCCTCTCTTGCTGTCTCTCTCTCTCTCTAGCAAAATAAATAAATAAATAAATAAATAAATAAATAATAAATAAATAAATAAAATCTTAAAAAGAATGGATATTAACTCTTCCTTAAATGTTTGATAGAATTCATCTGTGAAGCCATCTGGTCCTGGACTTTTGTTTGTTAGGAGTTTTTTGATTCCTGACAATTTCTTTACTGGTTATCAGTCTGTTGAAATTTTCTATTTCCTTCTGTTTTAGCTTTGGGCATCTATATGTTGCTAGGAATTTATCCATTTCTTGTAAATTGCCCAATTAGTTGGCATATAATTTTTCATAACAGTCTCTTATGATTGTATTTCTGTGGTGTTGGTTGTTATTTCTCCTCTCTCACTTGTGATTTTTTATTTTTATTTATTTATTTTATTTTATTATGTTATGTTAATCACCATACATAACATCATTAGTTTTTGATGTAGTGTTCCATGATTCATTGTTTGCATATAACACCCAGTGCTCCATTCAGTACATGCCCTCTAATACCCATCACCAGGCTAACCCATCCCCCCCC
>NW_027397460.1:0-8982 GCF_003265705.2 Callorhinus ursinus | reverse complement strand
CCCCACCCCCCCCAGAACCCTCAGTTTGTTTCTCAGAGTCCATAGTCTCTCATGGTTCATCTCCCCCTCTGATTCCCCCCCCTCCATTTTTCCCTTCCTGTTATCTTCTTCTTCTTCTTCTTTTTTTTACATATAATGTATTATTTGTTTCAGAGGTACAGGTCTGTGATTCAACAGTCTTACACAGTGTTCACCATAGCACATACCCTCCCCAATGTCTATCATCCAGCCACCCCATCCCTCCCGCCCCCACCACTCAAGCAATCCTCTGTTTGTTTACTGAGATTAAGAATTCCTCATATCAGTGAGGTCATATGATACATATCTTTCTCTGATTAACTTATTTCACTCATCATAATACCCTCCAGTTCCATCTATGTCATTGTAAATGGCAGGATTTCATTCCTTTTGATGGCTGCATAATATTCCATTGTTTATATATACAACCCATCTTCTTTATCCATTCATCTGTCAATGGACGTCTTGGCTCTTTCCATAGTTTGGCTATTGTGGACATTGCTGCTATAAACATTGGGGTGCACGTACCCCTTTGGATCCCTACATTTGTATCTTTGGGGTAAATACCCAGTAGTGCAATTGCTGGGTCGTAGGGTAGCTCTATTTTCAACTTTTTGAGGAACCTTCATACTGTTTTCCAGAGTGGTTGCACCAGCTTGCATTCCCACCAACAGTGTAGGAGGGTTCCCCCTTCTCCGCATCCCCGCCAACATCTGTCGTTTCCTGACTTGTTAATTTTAGCCATTCTGACTGGTGTCAGGTGGTATCTCATCGAGGTTTTGATTTGGATTTCCCTGATGCTGAGCGATGTTGGGCACTTTTTCATGTGTCTGTTGGCCATTTGGATGTCTTCTTTGAAAAATATCTGTTCATGTCTTCTGCCCATTTCTTTGGGTCTAGAATGAGTCTCTTGCAGACAGCATATCGATGGGTCTTGTTTTTTTAACCAATCTGATACTCTGTGTCTTTTGATTGGGGCATTTAGCCCATTTACATTCAGGGTAACTATTGAAAGATATGAATTTAGTGCCATTGTATTGCCTATAAGGTTACCGTTACTGTATATTGTCTGTGTTCCTTTCTGGTCTATGTTACTTTTAGGCTCTCTCTTTGCTTAGAGGACCCCTTTCAATATTTCTTGTAGGGCTGGTTTTGTGTTTGCAAATTCCTTTAGTTTTTGTTTGTCCTGGAAGCTTTTTATCTCTCCTTCTATTTTCAATGACAGCCTAGCTGGATATAGTATTCTTGGCTGCATATTTTTCTCGTTTAGTGCTCTGAATATATCATGCCGGTCCTTTCTGGCCTGCCAGGTCTCTGTGGATAGGTCTGTTGCCAATCTAATGTTTCTACCATTGTAGGTTACAGATCTCTCCTCCCGAGCTGCTGTCGGGATTTTCTCTTTGTCTCTGAGACTCGTAAGTTTTACTATTAGATGTCGAGATGTTGTCCTATTTTTATTGATTTTGAGAGGGGTTCTCTGTGCCTCCTGGATTTTGATGCCTGTTTCCTTCCCCAAATTAGGGAAGTTCTCTGCTATAATTTGCTCCAATATAACTTCTGTCCCCCTCTCTCTCTCTTCTTCTTCTTCTGGGATCCCAATTATTCTAATATTGTTTCATCTTATGGTATCGCTTATCTCTTGAATTCTGCTCTCATGACCCAGTAGTTGTTTATCTCTCTTTTTCTCAGCTTCTTTATTTTCCATCATTTGGTCTTCTATATCACTAATTCTCTCTTTTGCCTCATTTATCCTAGCAGTTAGAGCCTTCATTTTTGATTGCACCTCATTAATACCCTCTTTGATTTTGACTTGGTTATATTTTAGTTCTTTTATTTCTCCAGAAAGGGTTTCTCTAATATCTTCCATGCTTTTTTTAAGCCCAGCTAGTATCTTTAAAATTGTCAGTCTGAACTCTAGTCCTGACATCTTACTAATATCTGTATTGATTAGGTCCCTAGCAGTCGATATTGCCTCTTGTTCTTTTTGCTGAGGTGATTTTTTTCATCTTGTCATTTTGTCCAGCAGAGAATAGATGAATGAGAGGACAAAATGCTAACAGGGTAACAACTGTTATATACACTATATATATATATACGACTGATATATACACTAAATATACACTAAATATACAAAACAAAAATATACACTAAACAAATCAGAAGAGACCTGAAACTGGGAGAAAGAAAGGGAAAGAAAGAAAAAAGAAAAAAAAAAGAAAAAGAAAAAGATAAAAACAAACAAACAGAAAAACCAGAATAGGATCAAATATGATAAGGCTGGTGCATAGATCAGTGCCACACACTAGATTTTGGGTGCATTTTGGTCTGTTAGAAGATAGTACCTCCCAAAATTTTAAAGAAAAATAGCTTATATATGTACAAAAATAAGGGTAAATATGATGAAGAGATGGAATATGACTGTAAAGATGAAAATTATAAAAGATTTTATAAAAGGAATTGATAAGAAGTTGTTTGAAAAAAGAAAGAAGAGGATTTAAAAAAAGAAAAAAGAAAGGGCGAGAGAATGTGATCAGGCAGGAGACTAGAACAAAGCCATACACTAGAGATTTAGGGTATACTTTGATCTGTTAGAAGAAACTGTATCCCAAAAATTTTAAAGAGAGAACAACTTACATCTATATATACCAAAAATAAGGTTAACTACTATGAAGGGATAGAATATGACTCTAAAAATGAAAAATAAAAAAGGTTTTTTAAAAAAAGGATTGATAAGATGTTGGTTGAAAAAGGGAAAAAGAAAACTTCAAAAAAAAAGAAAAAGAAAATTTAAAAAATTAACTTTGAAAGACTAAAGAATCAGAGGGACAAAAGCCATGAATTCTGTGTGCTGTATTCCCTGAGCACTGGAGTTCTGTGGTTCTCATTGATCAGTAAACTTGGTCTTGGCTGGCTGATCTTGCTATCTTCTGGGGGAGGGGCCTGTTGCTGTGGTTCCCAAATGTCTTTGCCGGAGGCAGAATTGCCCCGCCCTTTGCGGTCCGGGCTAATTAATCTGCATGGGTTTGCTCTCAGGAGCTTTTGCCTGCAAGCTTTCCGTACAGGTTTGGAGGATGAGAGAGAAAATGGCAGCCTCCCAATCTCCGCCCCGGAGGAGCCGAGAACTTGGGGCCCTGATCCTCAGTGTGCCACCAAAGAAAAGCAGTCAGTCACTCCCGTCTCCCTGGTCTCCGGCCGCACTCCGTGCTCCCCCGGCCTTTGACCGAGGGTTTCTATCTCTGGCACCCGACCCAGTTTGGAGTATCCAAACCCAGCAGATCCCTGCGGTGCGCTTCCGCGCTTCTCCTCCCAGGGGAGGAAGGGGAGTCTCCCCAGCTCTGCCACTTGTTGGGTCCCTGCTGGAGGAACAGTGGCCTGACTGTGCCGCAGATCATGGTTTATGGCAACCCCGAGCTGAGAGCCCACTCCTTGGCTCTGTCTCCGCAGCCGGCTTCCCTGCCATGATACCTGGGAGCTCAGCCGTACTCAGGCACCCCTGGTCTTTCTGTGACCCTGAGGGTCCTGAGCCCACACTGTCACAGAGAGGCTTCTACCCCCCACTTAGCCACTGGCGTGACATCCCTCAGCAGAGCCGACTTTTTTTTTTTTAAGATTTTCTTTGACAGAGACAGTGAGAGAGGGAACACAAGTAGGGGGAATGGGAGAGAGAGAAGCAGGCTTCCAGCTGAGCAGGGAGCCCGATGCAGAGCTCGATCCCAGGACCCTGGGATCATGACCTGAACCGAAGGCAAACACTTAACGACTGAGCCACCCAGGCGCCCCAGCAAAGCCAACTTCTAAAACTTCCAATTTTGTGCTCTGCTGCTCTATCACTTGCCAGTAGTGGCTGATGGAGACCCCCTCCCCCGCCATCAATCTTCCCCAATATCGCCTTGGATTCACATCACCGCATATCCTACCTTCCAGAAAGTGGTCGCTTTTCTGTTCAGAGAATTGCTGCTATTCTTTTCTTTGATCTCCTGTTGAATTCGTAGGTGTTCAGAATGGTTTGATCCTGGGAGGGGGGTGGGGGGATGGGTTAGCCTGGTGATGGGTGTTAAAGAGGGCACGTTCTGCATAGAACATTGGGTGTTATGCACAAACAGTGAATCATGGAACACTACATCAAAAACTATTGATGTTATGTATGGTGATTAACATAACAATAAAAAGAAAAAAAAAGAATGGTTTGATCCCTATCTAGTTGAATTCCTGGGACCAGAGGAAATTTAGGTCTCCTACTCCTCCACCATCTTCCCCTCATTCGTGATTTTATTTGAGTCTTTTTTCCTTTTTTCTTGATTAGTCCAGCTAGAGGTTTATTAATTTTATTGATTTTTTTTCAAATAACCAGCTCCCAGTTTCATTGATCTGTTCTATTTTTTAGTTTTATATCATTTATTTCTGTTCTAATCTTTATTATTTCTTCCATTCTGCTGGTTTTAAGTTTTGTTTGCTGTTCTTTTTTCTAGCTCCTTTAGGTACAAGGTTAGGTTGTTTATTTGAGATTTTTCTTGCTTTTTGGACGTAGGGCTTGTGTTGCAATAAACTTCCTTCTTAGAACTGCTTTCTGCTGCATCCCAGAAGTTTTGGACCATTGTGTCTTCATTATCCATTTACTTGATGAAAATCTGAATTATTTCCAGTTTTTGACTCTTGTGAAATAAAGCTGCTATGAACATTCACATGTTTAGAATCCTTTAGAAATATGTTTTCAATTTTCTTGGCTTAATACCTAGGAATAAAATTGATGAACAATGTGATAAATATATATAAGTTTAACAAACTACGAAAATATTTTCCAAAGTAGCTGTACTATTCTGTAGTCTTATCAGCAATATATGAGAATTTTTAATTTTAGCAAAAATGGTAGATATGTTCATGAGTGATATTTGAAGTTATTCTTTCTTATTATTTCTTTGTCTGGTTTTCGTATAAAGTTAATGCTGGCCTCACCAAATGACTTGTGGAGGGGTTCCTCCTCATATTTTCTTCAAGAGTTTACTTTTTTAACTGTTTGATAGAATTCACCAATGAAACCATCTGAGCTTGGCTTTTTTTTTTCCCAGAAAAATTTTAAACTATGGGTTAAATTTCACTGAGGGATATAGGGCTATTCAAATCATGTATTTCTTCTTGAGTGAGCTTTGGTAGTTTATCTCAAGAAATTTTTTCTACGTCATCTAAATTGGTGGATTTTTGGCATAAAGTTGTTCATTTACATTTCCTTATTATCCTTAATGTCCACAGAATCTATAGTGAAATCCCTTCTTTCATTCCTGATATTTGTAATTTGTGTTTTTCTTCTTGGTCTGGTTTTTTAATTTATCGATCTTTTCAAAGAACCAGCTTTTTGTTTCACCAATTTTTCTCTAGTATGAGAGCTAAAATAAGAAGCAGGGGAGTGCTTTGTTCAACCTTAGCAAAGAACTAGCCCATGATATGACTCAAATTTTTTATGGTTCTGTGCTTGTCCATGAATGACCCCCAAAGTGCCCTGAGTACTGATTTGGGTATTGCAAATAAATTTAGTGAGTAGATGAATTTGCAAATATGGATTCTGTGGATGATGAGGATTGATTGTAATTGAGTCTACTATTAATAGAGAGGGATTTTGGCAAGGCATGATTTGGGGAAAGAAAGTGGGATACAGTGCATTCTAGCATCCATAATAAAATAAACAGAATATTACTCATTTCCTTCTCAGGGCTGAGGTGGAGAAGAGGAAGAACTGTAGGTATTCTTTAATAGAACCCAGGCTATAGATCTTTGGATTAGGTGGATTTTTTTTGCCTTAGCTTCATATGCATAAAAGTCTCCACATTTAGATTTTTGATGTTATTTTCAAATAAATTTATTCATTTAGTAACAAAAATACTTGGATGGGATTGAAATAAGATGTTTGTTCATCCATAGTTTAAAATATGTGTTTGAAACTTGTTCTAGAATTTCTTCATTTTTAAAATGAACCTCAAAATTATAAATAGCCAGACCTTGCTTGACTTCTGAGAGACCATCCTTTTCCCTTTGGATGCAGAAAAAGAAGAGGGAAGGGGATGAATAGAAAGGTCAGGTAGTGAATGTTTGAGATAGAAAACTCAGCCGAAGATGACATTAAACTCCCACAGAAGTGTACATCATGGCTTTCTGAACTCAGAGGTGGGCTGAGGGGCTGTGAGGTTGGACACCTGAAGCAGCTGCCATAGTATTTAGTACCCCCAGGGCTTAGAGAGTTTAAGCAACTTGGCCAAGATCACAGTAAATAAGTGTTAGAGCAATACTGTGTAGAAATCTTTGTATTTTAACCAGAAGTAAAAAACCTTGGATCCAGTTGTAATTTGCCACTACTTAGCTATATGACCCTGCACAAATCATTTAAGCTCTGCTGGCCTGTGTCTTTATCTGTAAGATGTGAAGCTGGAATACTCAAAGTCCTTTGCGTGATATAAATTCATTTAATGTTAAAAGTAGTAGAATTTAAGGGCACTTGGGTAGTTCAGTCAGTGAAGTGTCTGCCTTTGGCTCAGATTATGATCTCAGGGTCCCGGGATGGAGCCCCTCGTTGGGGTCCCTGCTCAGTGAGGAGTCTGATTATCCTTCACCCTCTGCCTCTCCCCCCACACCCACTCATGCTCTCTCTCTGTCTCAAATAAATAAATAAAATCTAAAAAAAGTAGTAGAATCTAGAAAACAGAGTAAACAAGGAAGATACTTGTTTCTTTTTGAATAGAAAGAATATTTTTTTCTAGTGAAGTCCCAATGATTTTCTATTTTTAAATAGAGAAAGTAGATCTTATCAAGTATTTATAGAAACTGCAGATTGCTCAGAGATACAATCCAATATCTCATTTGATACTGGCAAGAGACAAATGATGCCTCAAACTTTAACAAATGCTTAAGCCAATTCAGTGAATAAAGGAATATCTGAAAGTGGCCCAAGTTTAAAGGAATCCATCCATACATTTCTTGAATAATAAGATTTTGGGGGCTACTTGAGAAAATTAAGTCTTTCTAAAATCTTTATAGCTGAGGTCTAAACCATGCACCCACCTATTTTTTTTTTTTTTTTAAGTAGGCTCCACACCCAGCATGGAGCCCAATATGGGACTTGAACTTTCGACCTAAAGATCAAGACCTGAGCTGAGATCAGGAGTCATATGCTTAACCACCTGAGCCAGCCAGGCACCCCATCCATGCATCCTTCTAAATGTAAGTTCTTTCAGTCATCAATGTTATGTCTTGACTCTATAATAACTACAGAAGGAAGAAAAAGGGGGCAACTAGAGATTGTAGCTAGTAATTCTTAGCAAGGACTCATTACATCACGGAATTCCATATTTTCTTTTTTCTTTTTTTTTTTTAATTTTTTTATTGTTATGTTAATCACCATATATTACATCATTAGTTTTGGATGTAGTGCTCCATGATTCATTGTTTGTGCATAGCATCCAGTGCTCCACGCAGAACGTGCCCTCCCTAATACCCATCACCAGGCTAACCCATCCCCCTACCCCCGTCCCCTCTAGAACCCTCAGTTTGCTTTTCAGAGTCCATCGTCTCCCATGGTTGGTCTCCCCCTCCGATTTCCCCCCTTCATTCTTCCCCTCCTGCTATCTTCTTCTTTTTTTTTTCCTTAATATATATTGCATTATTTGTTTCAGAGGTACAGATCTGTGATTCAACAGTCTTGCACAATTCACAGTACTAGCCATAGCACATACTCTCCCCAATGTCTATCATCCAGCCACCCCATCCCTCCCACCCCCCACCACTCCAGCAACCCTCAGTTTGTTTCCTGAGATTAAGAATTCCTCATATCAGTGAGGTCATATGATACATGTCTTTCTCTGATTGACTTATTTCACTCAGTATAACACCCTCCAGTTCCATCCACGTCGTTGCAAATGGCAAGATCTCATTCCTTTTGATGGCAGCATAATATTCCATTGTGTATATATACCGCATTTTCTTTAGCCCTTCATCTGTCGATGGACATCTTGGCTCTTTCCACAGTTTGGCTATTGTGGACATTGCTGCTATAAACATTGGGATGCACGTACCCCTTCAGATCCCTACATTTGTATCTTTGTGGTAAATACCCAGTAGTGCAATTGCTGGATCATATGGTAGCTCTATTTTCAACTATTTGAGGAACCTCCATACAGTTTTCCAGAGTGGTTGCACCAACATGCATTCCCACCAAAGGTGTAGCGGGTTCCCCTTTCTCCGCATCCCTGCCAACATCTGTCGTTTCCTGACTTGTTAATTTTAGCCATTCTGACTGGTGTGAGGTGGTATCTCATTGAGGTTTTGATTTGGATTTCCCTGATGCCGAGCGATGTTGAGCACTTTTTCATGTGTCTGTTGGCCATTTGGATGTCTTCTTCGGAAAAATGTCTGTTCATGTCTTCTGCCTATTTCTTGATTGGATTATTTGTTCTTTGGGTGTTGAGTTTGATAAGTTCTTTATAGATTTTGGATACTAGCCCTTTATCTGATATGTCGTTTGCAAATATTTTCTCCCTTTCTGTCGGTTGTCTTTTGCTTTTGTGGACTGTTTCTTTTGCTGTGCAAAAGCTTTTTATCTTGATGAAGTCCCAAAAGTTCATTTTTGCCGTGGCTTCCCTTGCCTTTGGCAATGTTTCTAGGAAGACTTGTGGCTGAGGTCAAAGAGGTTGCTGCCTTTGTTCTCCTTTAGGATTTTGATGGACTCCTCTCTCACATTGAGGTCTTTCAACCATTTGGAGTCTATTTTTGTGTGTGGCATAAGGAGATGGTCCAGTTTCATTCTTCTGCATGTGGCTGTCCAATTTACCCAACTCCATTTGTTGAAGAGACTCTTTTTTCCATTGGACATTCTTTGCTGCTTTGTCAAAGATTAGTTGACCATAGAGTTGAGGGTCCATTTCTGGGCTCTCTCTTCTGTTCCATTGATCTATGTGTCTGTTTTTGTGCCAGTACCATACT
>NW_027397459.1:1536-28830 GCF_003265705.2 Callorhinus ursinus | reverse complement strand
AATCTCATTACTGGTTATCGGCCTATTCAGGTTGTCAATTTCTTCCTCTTTCAGTCTTTGGAATTTGTAGGTTTCCAGGAAGGCCTCCATTTCATCCAGATTGCTCAGTTTATTGGCATATAGTTCTTGATAATAATTTCTAATAATTGTTTCCATTTCCTTGGTGTTAGTCGTGATCTCTCCCCTTTCATAATTTTATTAATTTGGGTCCTTTCTCTTTTCTTTTGGATAAGTCAGGCCAGTGGTTTATGGATCTTATTAATTCTTTCAAAGAACCAACTTCTAGTTTTGTTGATCTGATCCACTGTGTTTCTGGTTTCTAATTCATTGATCTCTGCTCTAATCTTTTTTTTAAATAATTTTTTATTGTTATGTTAATCACCATACATTACATCATTAGTTTTTGATGTAGTGTTCCATGATTCATTGTTTGTGCATAACACCCAGTGCTCCACGCAGAATGTGCCCTCTTTAATACCCATCACTAGGCTAACCCTTCCCCCCACCCCCCTCCCCTCTAGAACCCTCTGTTTGTTTTTCAGAGTCCATCTTCTCTCATGGTTCGTCTCCTCCTCCGACTTACTCCCCTTCATTCTTCCCCTCCTGCTATCTTCTTCTTTTTTTTTTCTTAACATATATTGCATTATTTGTTTCAGAAGTACAGATCTGTGATTCATCAGTCTTGTACAATTCACAGTGCTCACCATAGCACATATCCTCCCCAGTGTCTACATCCAGCCACCCAATCCCTCCCACCCCCCACCACTCCAGCAACCCTCAGTTTGTTTCCTGAGATTAAGAATTCCTCATATCAGTGAGGTCATATGATACATGTCTTTCTCTGATTGACTTATTTCACTCAGCATAACACCCTCCAGTTCCATCCACGTCGTTGCAAATGGCAAGATCTCATTCCTTTTGATGGCTGCATAATATTCCATTGTGTATATATACCACTTCTTCTTTATCCATTCATCTGTCGATGGACATCTTGGCTCTTTCCACAGTTTGGCTATTGTGGACATTTCTGCTATAAACATTGGGGTGCACGTACCCCTTCGGATCCCTACATTTTTATCTTTGGGGTAAATACCCAGTAGTGCAATTGCTGGATCATATGGTAGCTCTATTTTCAACTGTTTGAGGAACCTCCATACTGTTTTCCAGAGTGGCTGCACCAGCTTGCATTCCCACCAACAGTGTAGGAGGGTTCCCCTTTCTCCACATCCCCGCCAACATCTGTCGTTTCCTGACTTGTTAATTTTAGCCATTCTGACTGGTGTGAGGTGGTATCTCATTGAGGTTTTGATTTGGATTTCCCTGATGCCGAGCGATGTTGAGCACTTTTTCATGTGTCTGTTGGCCATTTGGATGTCTTCTTTGGAAAAAATGTCTGTTCATGTCTTCTGCCCATTTCTTGATTGGATCTTAATTATTTCTCTTCTAAAGCATGGCTTAGGCATCGTTTGTTGCTTTTTCTCTAGTTCTTCAAGGTGTAGAGTTAGTTGGTGAATTCGGGTTTTTTCTATTTTTTTGAGTGAGGCTTGGATGGCTATGTATTTCCCCCTTAGGACCTCCTTTGCAGTATCCCATAGGTTTTGGGCTGATGTGTTTTTTTTCTCATTGGTTTCCATGAATTGTTTAAGTTCTTTGATTTCCTGTTTGATCCAAGCATTCTTGAACAGAGTGGTCTTTAGCTTCCAAGTATTTGAATTTCTGCCAAATTTTTTTCTTGTGATTGAGTTCCAGTTTTAAAGTATTGTGGTCTGAGAATATGCAGGGAATAATCTCAATCTTTTGGTATCAGTTGAGGCCTGATTTGTGACCCAGTATGTGGTCTATTCTGGAGAAAGTTCGGTGTGCGCTCGAGAAGAATGAGTATTGTGTTGTTTTAGGGTGGAATGTTCTGTATATATCTATGAGGTCCATCTGGTCCAGTGTGTCATTCAAAGCTCTTGTTTCCTTTTTGATTTTCTGCTTAGATGATCTGTCTATTGCTGAGAGGGGAGTATTGAGGTCTCCTACAATTAACGTATTGTTATCAATATGAGTCTTTATTTTGGTTAACAGTTGGCTTATGTAGATGGCTGCTCCCATGTTGGGGGCGTAGATGTTTACAATTGTTAGATCTTCTTTTTGGATAGACCCTTTAAGAATGATATAGCGTCCTTCTGTGTCTCTAACTACAGACTTTAGTTTAAAATCTGATTTGTCTGATATAAGAATTGCTACCCCAGCTTTCCTTTGAGGTCTGCTGGCATGGAAGATGGATCTCTATCCCTTCACTTTCAGTCTGGATGTATCTTTAGGTTCAGAATGAGTCTCTTGTGGATGGCATATGGATGGGTCCTGTCTTTTTATCCAGTCTGCAACACTGTGCTGTTTTATGGGAGCATTTAGGCCATTCACGTTGAGAGGGATTATTGAAAGATATGAATTAATTGTTATCTTGTGGCCCGTGAAGACCTTGTTTCTATAAATTGTCTCCATAAATTTCTGTTGTATATCAATCATGGGTCTTTCTCCTTTTATAGAACTCCCCCTTAATATTTCTTGCTGGGCTAGCTTAGTGAAAGTAAAGAATATGAAAACATATTCTTTCAGTTTCTGCTGGTCTTGGAAGCTCTGCATTTCTCCATCCATTCTAAATGACAGCCTTGCCAGATAAAGTATTCTTGGCTGCATGTTTTTCTCATTTAGTACCCTGAATGTCTTGCTAGCCCTTTCTGGCTTGCCATGTCTCTGTGGATATGTCTGACATTATTCTGATGTACGTCCCTCTGTACATAAGGAATCTCTTCCCCCTAACTGCCCTTAGGATGGTTTTCTTGTTTCTAAGATTTGCGAGTTTTACTATTACATGCCAGGGCATTGGCCTGTTTTCTTTGATCTTGGGAGGGACCCTCCCTGCCTCTAGGACACAAATGTTTGTTTCATTCCCCAGATTAGGGAAGTTCTCAATTATGATTTGCTCAAATATATCTTCTAGTCCTCTCTCTCTCCACCCCTCAGGGATCCCAATAATTCTGACATTGGAATGTTTCATGGTGTCACTTATTTCTCTGATTCTGTTTTCATGGATTTTGAGTTGTTTTTCCTTCCTGTCTATTAATTGGTCTTCTAGATCACTAATTCATTTTTCAACCTCGCTTATCCTAGCTGTTAGATTTATCTAGATTAGATTGGATCTCATTGATAGCATTTTTAAGTTCTGCCAGTTCAGCTTTCATTTCTGCCCTTAGACTCTATGTTGCCATTAATCGATTTCTCCATTCTAGCTATTGTCTTCACAATTGCTACCCTGAATTCCATCTCCAACATCTTGGTTATGTCTGTATCCATTTGTAAATCTGTGGCAGAAGTCACAGTCTCTGAGTCTTTCCTATTTTGGGGGTTCCTCTTCCTAGTCATTCTGTTGAGGCATGGTTGAGGGAACGTACAGAGTCCAAATTATTGACCCAAACCCAAGCAAGGTGCACCTGTTTTGTAGTGACCTTAGGGTTGCTGGCCTCTTGTTCTCCCAGCCTGTCTTCTGGGATGGGGGGCTGCCATGCTGTTACTCAGGCAACCCTGTTTGGGCAAAGTTACCCTGCACCTTTGGCAGGGGATGGGCTCAGTGAAAACTCGTTTTGGGGGGATTTTGTTCTCTGGTGACTTTCCGCATCTCTTCCGAGAGTCAGAGCAAGAGAGATCATTTTCAACCCTCTGCCTCAGAACAGAGATTGCAGTCTGATGTTCAGTGAGCTCTTCAGGCCACACTATCTCCATTTCTGTCTGTGCTGCTATAAACTGCAGCGGCCTGGGTTGTGTGCCCCTCAGCAGCACTTCCCAGTCCTTGCCTCCATGTCAGGGCATGTCTCTGCCCTTTGTGCTTCTAAAACTGCCAGCTGCCCCGAGTTTGCATGTGTGGCCCCGTTGCTCCAGGTTTCAGTCTGGGGGGCTGCCCTAAAGTCCTTTCCCCACCGCTACCAGGCTGCGAGTCTGTTCCCCGTTACCCAGCACAGGAGGCTTTCACGCACCGGCAGTGCAGGATCCCAATGGCTTGGTTCCCTCCCCCTTCCATTTATCCTCCAGAAATCTGCCTGTGGAATCATGGCTCCCCGCTTCATACCTTGAAACCAACTGCCTGCGATATTCTGTTTGTAGAGATACAGATCTATCTTCTTACATCTCAGGCTGATTTCGTGGGTGTTCAGAGTGGTCTTATAGGTATCCAGCTCAGTTCCAGGGACTAGTCGGAATAGGGTCCCCTACTCTTCTGCCATCTTTTCCCCATCCCAGTTCTGGGGTTCTTTATCCCTCTCTACACTGTTTCTTACAACCAGCCCTCTGACACCAAATATGTAAGGGTATTTTGGCTCCCACGCCAGCCAATCCTCCATCTCTTCAGATGCTAATTAAATGCCCTACAATCCCGTTCAGGTCTCACATTAGCTACCAGGAGTTAGCGTGAACCCAACAGGGTAGGGGCTCAGTCCCATGAGAGCTCTTTATTTCAGAGAGAGAGAGAAAGACAGCGGGCAGGGAGGGGGCAGAAGGAGAGAGAGAATCTGAAGCAGACTCCCCACTGAATTTGAAGCCTGATACAGGGCTCCATCTCATGACCTTGAGATCATGACCTGAGCTGAATTCAAGAGTTGGATGCTTAACCGACTGAGCCACCCAGGCACCCCCACTTTTTTTGAGGGGGGAAGGGGCAGATGGAGAAGGAGAGAGAGAATCTTAAGCAGGCTCCATATTCAGCATGGAGCCTGACATGTGACTGGATCTCACAACCCTGAGATCACGACCTGAGCCAAATTCAAGAGTTGGATGTTTAACCAACTGAGCTGCTCAGGTACTCCTATATTTAAAAATTTTTTAAATTTATTGTTTTCAATTTAATTCTGGTATAGATGACATAAGTATTCTATAAGTTTCAGGTGTACAGTATAGTTATTCAACAATTCTATACACTGCTCAGAGCTCATCATGATAAGTGTACTCTTAATCCTCTTCACTGATTTTACCCATTCCTTCACCCACCTCCCCTCTGGCAACCACCAGTTTGTTCTCTATAGTTAAAAATCTGTTTCTTGGTTTGTCTCTCTGTCTCTTGTTTTGTTGCTTAAATTCCACATGAGTGAAATCATATGGTATTTGTCTTTTTCTGAATGACTTAGGTTGCTTTGCATTATACTCTCTAGATCCATTCATGTTGTTGCAAATGGCAAGATTTCATTCTTTTTTTATGGCTGAATAACATTCCATTTTGTATATATATACATGACATTTTCTTTATAGGTGTATTGATGGATACTGGGGCTGCTTCCATAATATGGCTATTGTAAATAATGCTGCTATAAACATAGGGGTGAATTAGTGTTCTTGTATTATCTGGATAAATACCAGGTAGCATGATTACTGGATCATAGGGCAGTTCTCTTTTTAACTTTTTGAGGAAACTCCATACTGTTTTCCACAGTGTCTACACCAGGTTGCATTCCCACCAATAATGCAAAGACTTTCTTTTTCTCCACATCCTCACCAACACTTGTTTCTTGTATGTTTGATTTTAGTCATTCTGACAGGTGTGAAGTGATATCTCATTGTAGTTTTGGTTTCCATTTCCCTGATGATGGGTGCTGTTGAGCATCTTTTCTTGTGTTTGTTGGCAGTCTGTATGTCTTCTTTGGAGAAATGTCTGTTCATGTCTGCTGCCCATTTTAAAATTGGATTATTTGGGGGTTTTTGGAGTTGAGTTTTGTAATTTATGTATTTTGGATACTAACACTTTATTGGATATGTCATCTGCAAATATCTTCTCCCGTCCTATAGGCTGTCTTTTAGTCTTGTTGATTGTTTCCTTTGCTGTGCAGAAGTTTTTATTTTGATATGGTCCTAATAGTTTATTTTTGCTTTTGTTTTCCTAGCTTTAGGAGACATATCTAGAAAAATGTTGCTACGGCCAATGTCAGAGACATTATTGCCTGTGCTATCTTCTAGGATTTTAATGGTTACAGGTCTCACATTTAGGTCTTTAATCCATTTTAAGCTTATTTTTGTGTATGGTTTAAGAAAGTAGTTCAGTTTCATTCTTTTGCATGTTGCTGTCCAGTTTTTCCAACACCATTCGTTGAAGAGACTGTCTTTTCCTATTGCATATTCTTGCCTCCTTTGTCAAATATTGCCCATATAATTGTGGATTTGTTCCTGGGCTTTCTATCCTGTTTTGTTGATCTATGTGTCTATTTTTGTGCTAGTAGCATACTGTTTTGATACTACAAAGCTGTAGTATAACTTGAAATCCAGAATTGTGATACCATCAGCTTTATTTTTCTTTTTTGAGATTGTTTTGTCTTTTGTGTATCCATATGAATTTTAGGATTGTTTGTTCTAGTTCTGTGAAACATGCTTTTGTTATTTGGATCAGGATTGCATTAAATCTGTAGATTGCAAATTGCATGAGTACTACGGACTACGAAGAACAATATTTGTTCTTCCAATCCATGAGCATGGAATATCTTGCCATTTGTGTCATCTTCAATTTCTTTTATCAGTGTTTTATAGTTTTTAGAATACAGGTCTTTCTCCTCTTTGGTTAGGTTTATTACTAGTTATGTTATTTATGTTATTATTTTTGGTGTAATTTATTAATGAAGTTACTTTCTTAATTTCTCTTTCTGTTGCTTCATTATTAGTGGATAGAAATGCAATGGATTTCTGTACGTTGATTTTGTATTCTGCAACCTTCCTAAATTCATTTATTAGTTCTAGTAGTTTTTTTGGTGAAGTCTTTGGGGTTTTCCATATAGAGTATTGTGTCATTTGTGAATAGTGCAAGTTTTACTTCTTCCTTACCAATCAATACGTTTTATTCCTTTTTCTTGTCTGATTGCTGTGAGTAGGACTTCCAGTAGTTTGTTGAATACAAGTGGTAAGAGTGGACATCCTTGGCTTGTTCATGACCTTAGAGGGAAAGTTCTCGGTTTTTCCCTAATGAGTGTGGTGTTAGCTGTGGGTTTTTAAATAAATAAATTTATTATGTTGAGGTATATTCCTTCTAGACCTTCTTTGTTGAGGGTTTTTATCACAAATGGATGTTGTACTTTGTCAAATGCTTTTATGCATCTATTGAAATGATCTTAAGGTATTCATCCTTTCTCCTATTGCACTGATCTATCACATTGATTGATTGGTGAATAGTGAACCACCTTGCATCTCAAGAATAATCCATGTGATCGTGGTGAATGATCTTTTTAATGTATTGTTGGATTTGGTTTGCTAATATTTTGTTGATGATTTTTGCATCTATGTTCAGCAGAGATACTGGCCTATAGTAGTACTCTTTTATAGTGTCTTTATATGGTTTTGGTATCAGAGTAATCCTGGCCTCATAGAATGAATTTGGAAGTTTTCCTTCCTCCTCTGTTATTTGGAATAGTTTGGGAATAGGTATTAACTCTTCTTTTAATGTTTGGTAGAATTCACCTGTGAAGCCATCTGGTCCTGAACTTTTGTTGGGATTTTTTTGATTACTGATTCAATAATTGGTCTGTCCAAATTTCCTATTTCTTCCTGATTCAATTTGAGAGGTATATGTTTTGAGGAATTATCAATTTCTTGTAAGTTGTCCAATTTGTTGGCATATAATTTTTCATACTTTTCTCTTAAAATCCTGTTGTTAGTTGTTATTTCTCCTCTTTCATTTCTGATTTTGTTTGAGTTCTCTCTCTTTCCCTTTCTCTCTCTCTCTCTTTTTTTTTTGAGTCTGGATAGTGGTTTATCAGTTTTGTCCATCTTTTCAAAGAACCAACTCCTAGTTTCATCGATCTGTTGTTGTTGTTCTTCTTTTTTAGTTTCTATTTCATTTATTTTGGCTCTAATGTTTATTATTTCCCCCTTCTACTGGTTTTTGTTTTTTGTTGTTATTCTTTTTCTAGCCTTTTTAGGTGTAAGGTTAGGGTGTTTATTTGGGATTTTTCTTGCTTCTTGAGAAAGGCTGTATTGCTGTGAACTTCCCTCTTAGAACAGCTTTTGCTGCATCCTCAAAATTTTGGACCACTGTGTTTTCATCTGTCTCCATGTATTTTTTTATTTTCTCTTTGATTTCTTGGTTGACCCATTCATTGTTTAGTGGCATGTTATTTAATCTCCATGTATTTTCACTCTTTCCAGATATTTTCTTGTGGCTGATTTCTAGTTTCTTAATGTTGTGATAAAAAAAATGCATAGAATGACTTTGATATTTTTGAATTTGTTGAGACTTGTTTTGTGGCCTGACATGTGATCTATTCTGGAGAATGTTCATGTGCACTTGACAAGAATGTGTATTCTGCTATTTTAGGATGGAATGTTCTGAATATATCTGTTAAATCCAGGTGGTCCAATATGTCATTCAAAGCCACTGTTTCCTCGTTAATTTTCTCTTTGGATGATCTATCCATTGATTTAAGTGGCAAGTAAAAGTGCCTTACTATTATTGTATTACTACTAATTAGTTCCTTTAGGTTTGTTGTTAATTGTCTTCAGTATTTGGGTGCTCCCATATTGGGTGCATGTTTACAATTATTATATCTTCTTGTTGGATTGTCCCCTTAATGATTATATAGTGACCTTCTTTGTTTATTACAGTCTTTGTTTTAAAGTCTATTTTTTCTGTTCAAGTATTGCTACCCAGGTTTTCTTTTCACTACCATTTGCATGACAAATGCCTCTCTGCATCTTCACTCTCAATCTGTATGTGGGTTTAGTTCTGAAATATGCCTCTTGTAGGCAGCATATAGATGGGTATTGTTTTTTTTATCCATTCCTTCACCTTATGTCTTTTGATTAGAATATTAATCCATTTATATTCAAAATAATTATTGATACATATGTATTTATTGCCATTTTGTTACTTGCTTTATAGTTGTTATTGTAGTTTTTCTTCATTCCTTTCTTCACTTGCTCTCTTCTCTCATGATGACTTGGCTTCTTTAAGTGAATACTTGGATTCCTTTCTTTTTATTTTTTGCATGTCTATTACTGTTTTTTGGTTTCTGGATACCATTCGGTTTGTATATAACATCTTCTGGATATAGCAGTCTATGTTAACTTGCTGGTCACTTAAGTTTTAATCCATTCTTTATTGTCTATATTGTCCTTCCTACATTTTAGGTATATTGTGTCATCCTTCTATTGTGTGAGTCACTTGCCTGATTTTTATTGATATACTTATTTTTACTGTTTTTGTGCTTCCTACTTTCCTTACTCCTGCTTATGGTCTTTCCTTTCCACTCAGAGTTCCCTATTTCTTGTAGGGCTGGTTTAGTGGTGATTAATTCCTTTAAGTTTTTTGTTTGGGAAACTCTTTATCTGTCTTTCTGTTCTGAATGGTAGCCTTACTGAATAAAGTATTCTTGGCTTTAGGCTTTTTTTTTTTTTTTTAACTTCAGCACTTTGAATATATTATGCTACTCCCTTCTGGCCCACAAAGTTTTTTTCTGAATAATTAGCTCATAACCTTACGGGGTTTCTCTTGTATGTAACTGCTTTCTTTTCTCTTGCTGCTTTTAAAATTCCCTCTTTATCACTACTCTTTGCCATCTTAATTACTATGTGTCTTGGTGTGGACCCCTTTGGGTGGATTTTGTTGTGGGATCTCTGTAACTCCTTGATCTGGATTTCTGTTTTCTTCCCCAGATTTGGGAAGTTTTCAGTTATTATTTCTTCAAATAATTTTTCTGCCACCTTTTCTTTCTTTTTCCCTTCTGGGATCCCTGTAATGTGAATGTTTTATGCTTGCTGGTGTCACTGAGTTTCCTAATTCTGTTCTCATATGCATTATTTTTTTCTCTTACCTGCTGAGCTTGATTACTTTCTGTTACTTCTGTTACTCTGTCCTCCAGGTCGTTGATTAGCTTTTCTGCTTTGTCTAGTCTATATTTACTTCATTGACTGTATTTTTTTAATTTCATTTATTGTGTTCTTCAATTCTGACTGAGTTCTTTTTTTTTATCTCATTGTTAAGGGTCATAGTGATGTCCTTTACTCTTTTCTCAAGTCCAGTGAATATCTTGATGATTATTACTCTGAATTCTCTATTAGGCATATAACTTATCTCCATTTCTCTTAGGTCTTTCCTGTAATTTTGTCATGTTCTTTCATTTGGGACAATTTTTCTGTCTCCTCTTTTTTCCTGCCTGTCAGTTTCTCTGTGTTAGGAAGGACAGCTATGACTCCTGCACAAAGTAATGGCCTTATGAAGAAGAGGTTTTGTAGTGCCCTGCCATGCAGTGTCCTATGTTCACCAGAACCTGGTGCTTTAAGGATGTATCCTATGTGTGATGCATGCGCCCTGCTATTGTGCCTGCAGCTTTTTCCTTCAGTGCAGTCATCTACAATGGCTCCTTTTGCCTGTTGTGGGCAGTGTTTGGTTCTTGTGTTGTTAATGGGCCAGCCTGGGAATGCTTGGGCTTGAGTCAGACCAGGAATTTGCTAGAGATGCAGTAGCAACACACTGCCAGGTACTTTCCCTATGTCATCCTTTGAGAAGTTTTCATTAGTGGGTGGTGCCTGCAGTCAGACCAGTTCTCTGCCTCCAGCCTACTGAGTCCTGTGTCTGAGTGGTATGTGTGGTTATATTTCCTCTGTCTGGAGACAGGGGGAGTCACTTTGGAGTAGTGCTGGCTACTGTAGGGGTTGCCAAGAGAGTATTAGAGGGGGTGGATCCACAGAAGCACAGCAGGGGTGGGTAGGGCAACAGGTTGCTGTACTAGCAAGTTTTGCAGCCCTCCTCTGTGGGTGGGGGTCCTGCAGCTCCAGGACTGAGGTGGCCTATCAGGAGGGTTGGCATAGTAGAGTGGTGCTGTCAGTAAGTTTTGAGGGCCCTTATCCTCTGCAGGACTGGCCATGCAGCTCTGGGACTGAGGTGGGTTGTGGGGAGGGGTGGATTGGGAGAAGCACAGTGTAGGGGGGTGGGGGGACAGTTCTAGCAACTTAGGTGGCAAGCCCTGCAGATGATCATGTGTTTACACTGGGTGGAGGAGGAGAGAAATGGCACCTACCAATTCTTTTGTTCCTGGAGTAGTTCTTTGGCAATTTTTGTCCCTCTGGGACAGTTCTGAGATTAGTAAATAACTCTCCCTCCAGTATGGCCCAGGTACCTTTCAAAGTGCTGCTTCTATGCTGTATCTCCATGGGCCATTTGTTGTGTTGTCTTTTTAAGGACAGGGACTCAGTTTTTTCTCCCCTACCACCTCTTTCAGAGTTGAGCCTGCTGATTTTTTTTTTTTAATTCCAGATATTAAGTCCTGCTAGTTGTAAGAACTCACAAAATTTGGCCCCTCTGGTTGTCACTGCAAATCTTAATGGAGATTCATCTTCCCCTTGTGAGTTCCCTGGTGTGGGGTCTATTTCTCTTCCCTCTCTGTTCTCACCATATCACTCCTTCTTGAGGACAGTCCCCAAGTCCATTTAGTTTCAAACTGCATCCCACCCTTCCAACCTCTTTGATGTGGCCTCTTCTTTACATTTAGTTGTGGAGTTTATTCTGCCATTTTTTAGGTCATTTCCTGGGTATTTATACTGATGTGACTGTTATCTAGTTGTATATGTGGAATGAGGTGAGCCTAGGGTCCTCCTACTCTGCCATCTCCCCCAGAAGTTCTAAGTTCTGTTGCCTATGCTTTTAGTATCATATCTAAGAAATCATTGCTAAATCCAATGTCATGAAGTTTTCCTTTATGATTTCTTCTCAGAATTTTATAGTTTTGGCTCTTACGTTTAGGTCTTTGATCCATTTTGAGTTAATTTTTAAATATAGTATAAGTTAAGGTCCAGCTTCATTTTTTGGTATGTGAATATCCAGTTTTCCCAACATCGTTTACTGAAGTTTACATTATTTCTTAAATTTAAGAAACCTCAACTTACCAGCCAAATACAGTCAAGAAAAGATAGATTTTAATATCTAATTATGATTCAGAATCCTAATGATTAATGTTATAATTTGGTTTTGGTAATAATACTAGGTGTTTCATTCCCAGTCAGTCATTATAATCTGGTAATTAAAAGGATAGTTACTTACAGCTTCTTTTTAAAATTGCAGTGAACTTTTGTTCTAGAATTATCTCTAGGATTAAGACATGTTCTGCCTTTAGTCCCATTTGTTTCCACAACATCAATTGTACCTGTATTTTAACTGATGTCTCTAACAGAAAATGTTAAATTATATTTAGAATACTATCCAAAATCAAATATATATATGAAAAGTTTGTTTTAAAATTTTACAATAAAAAATCTGCTTCTCAGAAGATTAAACATCAATTTTCTAGATATTTTGTTATTCTTGAAAGATGCTGGATAAAAGAGGTTATAGAATGGATCAGAGCATAGTGCTAACAGATACCATGGCTCAGAATACAAGTGAACAGTAATTTATGAATATGCTTAGATTAGAAAATTACTAGCTGGTAAATATGTTAAAACTTCATGAAATTAAAAGGAATGCTTCCTACAGCCACAGTAAAGTTCTGGTCACATTCTTTAAGTTCTTTTAATGTAGACATATGACCAATAGCACAGACAAATTTCAATTAAGTAAGAAGAGCTTAAGTGTAGAAAATACATGATCAACCCAGTTTCCTCCTTCCTGCACCACAGGACATAGCTACATGCCATCTGGTGATTATTAGGCGAAAAACCTGCCATCTGCTACTTCTGCTGATACATGGGAGAGAAGTAGTTCTCCCTACTCCTAAGCCTAGGAGATTTCATTATGGTGGTTTACATGTCTCAAGGCCTCAACTTGTGAGTTAGAATTTATTGTGTGTGCCCAACATATTAAACATCAAAGTGAGACATCCCTTTCTTAAAACCTCTTAAGTGGTACAGGTCTGTGTTTGGCCAAGTTAACTCATTCCACAGCAACCTTCTTCTGTCCTGCCTGACTTAAAGCCAAAATACTATTAAATACAACCCAAACTAAAGAGACAAAATTGGATTGCAGCCATAAAAATAGATGACAAATTGTACACAAATAGGCTTTAAGTTATGAAAAGGACATGCTAGTCCTTCTGTTTTACATCCCTTCAAGGAAAGACAGGACCTAAATCATCTTCAAATAAGTCTTTTCATAGATTCTCATAAAATAATTTTTAAGTTGTCATATCTTTCCTTACACTAGTCAGAAGTTCATTTCCTTATGTTTAAAGAAGAAGGGAGCATAAAATTATTTCAAAGAGGCCTTAGCTAAGATCCAAATTTGAACTATTTCTAGAGCTTAATAGGGTAGAAATAGGAAAGGAAAGACAGGAAATATAAACGTACATAAATTCTTCCCTAACTATGTCATGCCTGTTAGTTTCTCAAACCTTTACTTATGATAGGTGCTTCATATATATTTATTGGATAAATAAACAGATAAATGAATGTGATGGATTTCTCCTTCCCATAGCATGGGATCAATTGATTCCACTTGATGATTCAATCTAACCCATAAAAACTTTATATTCTAAAGACATAAAGAATGAAATTTCAAAATTCCCTAAATAACTGATTCTATTCTTAAAACAACAGTGCCACAAACTAATATAATACAAAGATCACAGGAATCTGATTCTGGAATCCTAGGTCTTACTCTCAGTTCTTAAAGTAATTGTAAATTTTGGGGCAAGTCACCTAGCCTCTCCATGTCTCAGTTCCCTCTTTGATCAAAAAATCACTACTACTTGCCCCCAACCCATCTCATAGGGCTGCCAGGAAAATCTATAGACATTAAATGGAAATAGAGCCATGTGCATAAAAAAAAGAGTTAAATGCTTATCAGCAAGCTTGTAGAGTAAGTTACTAAACAAAATAAGACATTCAATATCAGAAAACAAACAAACAAATGATCCCAAAGAGACAGAAAATAAATCTGGAGAGGCCTCATATTGCCCTATGTTACTATAGACTAAGTGTCTAGGCCACTGTACAAAAATAGCGGAGTCACTCAGGGCCCAGAGGTCTCTCTGAATTGAGGAGGTAAAGCTGGAAGTCTGGGGAAGTTAGGACAACCAGAGTTCCTCGGACAGAGTATCAGAGAAGAGAGAGTTGCACAGAGAGAGACACCAGGAATCTGAAGAGGGTCTGCCTCATGACTTCACTTGCACATGATCGGAACATACTGATAAGAAATCTACCCAAGACTGAGCAAAGAACAATCTAAAATGAATAAAGGCAACAGTGCTTGGAGTTCACAAAGGGATGAGAGTAGTGTCTGTTCCCAAAAGCCAGAGTGAGAATATTTCATAATCCACAGGGCATCCGTCAGAGAAGGGTCTCACCTCAATGAGTGGAAAATTAACCGTAGAATAAATGTATTTCTGGTCTCACCTAACAAAATTTTTATAAAGCCTCAAAAAGATCCAACTTATTTGCAAATAACTGAATTCCATCCTAGGGCAAAGTTCAAGAATATTTGTAGCAATACAAAAAATATTCAGCACATTACAATGTAAAATTCATGTCTGTCATTCAATCAAAAATTATCAGTCATGAAAAGAAGTAGGTAAATACATCCCATGAGAAGAGTAGTTAATCTATCAAAACTGACACCAAAATGACACAAGTAATAGAATTAGTAGAAAAGAATATTAATTAAAGTTGTTATAACTATATTTCATATACTTAAGAAGCTAAAGGAAAGATCAAGCATGTTAAGTAGAGATATTAAAAGTATAAGAAAAGACACAAATTGAACTTCTAGAGATAAAAATCACAATGTCTGATATCCAAAATATATAAAGAACTTCTACAACTCAACACCAAAAACTACAAAAAATCCAATTAAAAAATGGGCAGAAGATGAACAGATATTTCTCCAGAGAAGACATACAGATGGCCAACACACATATGGGAAGATGCTTAATATCATTCATTATCAGGGAAATGCAAATTAAACCACGGTGATACATATCACTTCATACCTTTCAGAATGGCTAAAATCAAACATGCAAGAAACATTAGTGTTGGTGAGGATGTGGAGAAAAAGGAAACCTGTGCACTGTTGGTGGGAATGCAAACTGGTGTAGCCACTGTGGAAAATGGTTTCCAAGGTTCCCCAAAAACTAAAAATAGAACTACCCTAAGATCCAGTAATTTAATACTGGGTATTTTCCCAAAGAATATGAAAACACTAATTCAAAAGGATATGTGCACCCCTATGTTTATTGCAGCATTATTTACAATAGTCAAATTATGGAAGCAGTCCAAGTGTCCACTGATAGATGAATGGATAAAGAAAATATGGTATATATTGTACAATGGATTTTTTTTATTAAGTTCATTTAGCCAACGTATCATTAGTTTTTGATGTAGTGTTCGATGATTCATTAGTTGTGTATAATACTCAGTGCTTATTGGATCACGTGCCCTCCTTAATGCCCATCACTCAGTTACCCCATCTCCCCCCTGCCTTCTGCAACCTTCAATTTGTTTCCCAGAGTCCAGAGTCTCCCATGGTTTGTCTCCCTCTCTGATTTCTTCCCATTCAGGTTTCTCTCCCTTCCCCTATGGTCCTCTGCCCTATTCCTTATATTCCAGATATGAGTGAAACCATATGATAATTGTCTTTCTCTGCTTGACTTATTTCAGTTAGCATAATGCTCTCCAGTTCCATCCATGTTGTTACAAATGGCAAGATTTTATTCTTTTTAATGGCTAAATAACATTGGGATAAAGAAGATGTGGTTCACATACACAAAGGAATATTACTCAGCCATCAGAAAGGATGAATACCTGCCATTTACATCAACATGGATGGATGTAGAGACTATAATGCTAAGTGAAATAGGTCAGTCAGAGAAAGACAAACACCATATGATTTCACTCGTACATGGAATTTAAGAAAAAAAACAAAGGAGAAATAAACAAACTGAAAAACAGACTCTTAACTATAGAGAACAAACCTAGTTACCAGAGGAGAGGTGGGTTGGGGTATGGGCGAAATAGGTGAAAAGGATTAAGAGTATACTTATCTTGATGAGCACTGAGTAATGTATAGTATTGTTGAATCACTATATTGTACACCTGAAACTAATAGAACACTATATGTTAACTATATTAGAATTAAAAAAAAACCACAATGTTTGAGATGAAAAATATACTGAATGGGATTAACAGCAGATTAATCATTGCAGAAAAAAAAATATTAGTGAATTTGAAGACATAGCAAAGGACTCTATCCAAAATGTTAAAGGAAGGTATGGAGGAGAGAGATAGAGTTGAAAAAAGTAACAGAGCATCAGGGCACTATGAGAGAATTTCAAATGATCAAATATTTGTTTAATTTGAATGAGCAAAGGAGAAAGGAGAGGAGATGGAAATAACATTTGAAGAAATTGCAGCCTAAACTTTCCGTATTTGGAAAAACCCCATAAACCCACAGATTCAATAAACTCAACAAACTCCAAGCTAAAGTAACATAAAGGAAACCACGATAAAGTACATCTTAATCAAGTTGCTCAAAACCATAATAAAGAGAAGATATTAAAAGCAGGAAAAAAAGGATAAATAACATACAGAGGAACAAAAAGAAATGTGACATTTATTACAATTCTCATTGTAATAAATGTAACCCAGAAGGTAATAGAAAAACATATTTAAAGCATTTAAAGAAAAAAGTGATCAACATAATTTTTTACTCAGCCAAATTATCTTTCAAACATGCAGGTCAAATAAAAACATTTTCAGGCAAACAAAAGCTGAAATAACTCACATAATAGATCTGTAGTACAACAAATATTAAAGGAAATTCTTTAGGCAGAAGGCAAAGAATACCAGATAAAAATTTAAATGTACAAAAAGGATAAAAAATGGAAATATTAACAATGGGGTAAATGTAAAGAACTGTTTACTTATTACTTAAATCTATTTAAAAGGTAATCAACTGCTTAAAGCAAAAATAATACCAATGTATTATGGGTTTTATAATATATGCAAAAGTAAAATATATTGCAAAAATAGTATAAAGGCCCAATGGGGAGAAATGAAACTATATTGTTGTGAAAATTTTTTATTATACATGAAGTGGTATAATATTACTTGAAGGTAGATTATGAAATATTAAAGATATATATATCATAAACCCTAAAGCAACCACTAAAATAACACAATAAAGACTTATAGCTAGTAAATAGAAAGGAAGTAAAGTAGAACCACAATAAATTATCAGTTAACCCCAAAAAAGGAGGAAAAGAAATGAAAAGAGAAGAACAGATGAGCCAAGTAGAAAACAAATAGTAAGAGGATCAATTTAAACTAAATAATATCAATAATCCCTTTAAATGTAAATATCCCAAATGTCCTAATTTAAAAGCAGAGATTGTCAGATTCAACTAAAAAAAAAAAAAAAAAAAGGAGACTGACTCTACATTGCCTACAAAAACCACACTTTAATATAAAGATACAACACACTAAAAACAAAAAGATGGAAAAAGGTATGTTACTAATGGTATTCAAAAGAAAATTGTATTAGGTATATTAAATATTAGACAATGTCTATTTCAGTTCAAATACTATTAACAAGCATAAAAAGCAGTCATTTCATAATGATAAAATAGTCAATTCATTAATAGAACATAAAAATTCTAAATGCTTATGTACTTAATAATGGAGCTTCAAAAAATGTGAAGAAAAAAATAATAGAACCAACAGGAGAAATAGACAAATCCACAATTATGGCCAGAGTGTTAATATCCTTCTCTTAATAATTAAATAAGCAGACAAAAAATAAGCAAAGGTCTAATAGACTTAAACATAATGAACTAACTTGACCTGGCTGACATTTATAAAACACTCTATCCAACAGCAGCAGAATACATATTTTTCTCAAGTGCACAGGGTCATTCACCAAGACAGACCATAGGGTGGGCCAGAAAACAAAATATTGATAAATTTAAAAACATTCAAGTTAAAGAAAATAGGTTCTCTGACCACAAGGAAATTAAATTAGAAATAAATAAGAGAGATATCGGGAAAACTCCTAAATATTTGAAAATTAAATAACCTACTTCTAACCTATATCATAGATCAAAGAAGAAATCAAAAGCAAAATTAGAAAAGTATTTGAACTAGATAAAATGAAAATACTACAAATTAAAAGTTGTGGGATGCAGCTTAAGCAGTAGTTAGTGGGGATTTCATAGTACTAATACCAATATTTAAAAAAAGACAGGTCTAGATAGACTACCTCAGCTTTCACCTTGAGAAACTAGGCCAAAAGGCACGTATTTCATGGAGCACTGGGTGTTATATGTAAACAATGAATCATGGAACACTACATCAAAAACTAATTATGTACTGTATGGTGACTAACATAATAAAAAACAAACAAACAAACAGACACAAAAGGCACAAATTAAATTCCATGAAACAAAATTAAGTAAATATTAAAGGTTAGTGCAGAAATCAATGAAACACAAAGCAGAAACATAAAATGGAAAGATCAATGAAATCAAAGTTGGTTCTTTGAGCATGTCAATAAAATTGATAAACTTTTAGCAACCATCAATTTATTCTTTGTTTTATGAGTCTGTTTCTGTTGGTTTTTTGTTTGTTTTGTGAATTGCACTTTTTTCAACATTCACATTTTAGCCAAGTACAAGGCAAGCACAATAAAATTCCTGCTTATGTTTGAAATTAAAAAAAAATTGATAAAGTTCTAGCCAGATTGATCAAAGAAAGAATACACAAATTACTAATATCAGAAATGTGAGAGGTGACCATTACATATTCTATAGTTATTTAAAGAATAATAGAGGGTGTTCATGAACAAAACTATGCCAATAATTTGACAATGTAGAATTAAATGGACAAATTCCTTGGAAGAGAAAAACTACTACACCTCATTCAATAAGAAACATACTAATCTGAATAGCTTTATAAGTATTAAAGAAATTGGAGTTAAAAACCTTCCACAAAGAAAATCCAGCCTCATTTGTCTTCACTGGTAAATTCTACCAAAGGTTTAATGAAGAAAAAAATACCAATTTTACACAAACTCTTCCAGAAAATTGAATAGAAAGAATAATTTCCAATTTGTTTAATAAAGCTAATATTACCATGATAGAAAGACCAGAATAAAACTGTACAGAAGAAATCTACAAACCAATATCCTATAAGTAAGTTTAGGAAGGTTGCAGAATACAAGATAAATACAGTTGACCTTTGAACAACTGTGCAGTTGAAAATCTGCATATAACTTTTGACCCCCCCCCCCCACAAACTTAACTACTCATAGTTTACTGTTGACTGGAAGCCTTGCCAATAACATCATCAGTTGATTAATACATATTTTGCATGTTATATACATTATATACTGTATTATTACAGTGATACACTTCTCTTAATTCTTTTGGTATTTCTAAGCTACACAGTTCATCTGTGAGTTTTTTCAAATTGTCACACGTCTCCAGAAATTTTTCCTGTGTATTTATTGAAAACAAAATCAATGTGTAAGTGGACCCATGTAATTCAAACCTGTGTTGTTCAAGGGTCAACTGCATACAAAAATGAATTACATTTCTGTATACTACCAACAAAGTAGAACCCGAAATTTTAAAAATAAATGCCTCTTAAAATGGCATAAAAATATCAAATACTTAGACAAATCTGATAAAACATTCACAAGACCTATACACTAAAAAGTACAAAATTTTGCTGAAAGAAATTAAAAAAGACAAATAAATGTAGAGATATACTGGGGTCAAGGATCAAAAAGTTCAACATTGGGGTGCCTGGGAGTCTCAGTTGGTTGAGTGTGCAACTCTTGATTTCCGATCAGGTCATGATCTCAGGGTCCTGGGATTGAGCCCTGCCTGGGGCTCTGCGTTCAGTGCAGTCTGCTTGTCCCTCTTCATCCCCCCTCCCCCCATTGTGCTTGCTCTTGCTCTCCAGTGTGCCGGCTCTCTCTCTCAAATAAATAAATAAATAAATAAATAAATAAATAAATAAATAAAATCTTTTTTAAAAAGTTCAGCATTGTTAAGATATCACTTCTCCACAGTTTTAGCTATAGATTCAGAGTGAGCCCAATCAAAATCCTAGCAGGCTTTATAGTTGAAATTGGCAAGTTGATTTAAAATTTATATTAGAATATAGCTGATTCTAAAATTTATATTAGAATATAAAGGACCTAAAATAGCCTAAATAACTTTGAAGAAGAACAAAGTTGGACGATTTTTTATTACTTTCTTTTAAGACTTATTATAGACCTATGGTTATCAAGACAGTGGTGTTGGTATCAAAATAAACAAATAGATCAACAAAAAAAACAAAGCCCCCCAAATAGACCCATACATATATACAGAACTAATTTTTGACAATGGTTCAAAGGCATTGCAATGGGAAAAGTATAACCTTTTCAACAAATGATACTAGAAAAATTGGATAACTATTTAGGATAAAAAGAACTAGATCCACACTTTTCACCATATACAAAAATTAACTCAATATAGATCATAGACCTAAAGGTAAAACATAAAACTGTAAAATCTCTAGAAGAAAACACAGTGAAAATCTTTGTGACCTTGACTTAAGCAATAGTTTTTAGACATGACAGAAAAGGAAAAATCCATTAAACTGGGATGCATCAAAATTAAGAACTCTTGTTCTTCAAAAGATACCATTAGGAGACTACAAAGACACACTAAAGACTGGAAGTAAATACTTCCAACTCATGTATCAAATAAAGATTTTATATCTAGAATATATAAGAAACTCTCAAAACACATCATAAGAATAAGACCTCATTTTTTAAGTTAGCAACAGATCTGAGTGAACATCTTTAGAAAGATGTTCAATGTCATTAGTCATTAAAGAAATGTAGTTTTAAAATCACAATGAGATACCACTACACATCTGACGGAATGTCTAAAGTTAAAAATACTAATCTTAAATGTTCTCACCGTAAAAAAGAAATGATAATTATGTGATGTGATGGAGGTGTTAGCTAGTACTATGGTGATAATAATTTTGAAATTATAAGTATATCAAATTAACACATTGTACATCTTAGACTTATAGAATGTTTTATGTCAATTATATCTCAAAAAACCTGCAAAGATAAAAAAATAAAATCTATTTAAAGTAAAAAAAAATTCTGACTATGTCAAGTGTTATCTAGGATATGGAGCAAGTGGAGTTCTCATACACTACTTGTGAAAAAATAAATGATACAACCACTTTGAAAAATAGTTTGACAATATCTTCAGAAGTTAAACATACACCTACACTATGACCTAGTCATTCCACTCTTAGATTATTCTACAAGGGAAATAAAAGCATATGTCCAAAAAAAAAAGCATATGTCCATACAAAGACTTGTACAAGATTGTTCATAGCAGCTACGTTCATAAACACCAAAAACTGTCAACAACATAAGTGTCAATAAATGTTAGATAATAAAATTGTGGTATATCTATGAAATGGAATATTCTCAGAAATAAAAATGAATAAACCATGAATACATATAAAAAAAGGTATGAATCTCAAAATAATTATGCTGAGTGAAAGAAGTAAGACAAAAAAAGAAACCCAAAGAATACATATGCTATGATTTCATACAAATTCTAGAAAATGCAAACTAATCTATGGTGACAGAAGGCAGATGAGTGGTTGTTGGGCATACAGAGAGGTGAAAAGGAAGGATGAGAGGAAGGGATTACCAAAGGGCACAAAGAAATCGTTGGGGTTGATGCATGTGTTCAAAATCTTCATTGCAAAATGGTTTCATGGGTATGTGCATATGTCAAAATTTATCAAATTATATACTTTAAATATGTGCAGTATCACTTATACCTCAACAAGAAGGTTTCCAAAAATGGCAGGTTGGGGTTAAAAGTAGGTTTTAATTAATTGTCCAGGGAGCAGAAGAGGGGAGATATGCCAAAAATAATAATTGTAATCATTAGAAACCTTTATTCTACTAGACCTAGAGAACTTTGACTGTAGGACCACTCTCTACAATATGCTCTCTGGTGTATTTTCTACTTTTATATGCTCTAATTGTTTTGCTTTTTCTATGGAATGTTGGTCCATCTTAGAGCAATCTTCTCTTTATGCCTTTTCCCATTGCTGATTAGGAGGTGTACAATTTTTCCTTTGAAATGACTTAGGCATCCTAAGCCTGCCTTCTAATAAGCATTACATTCATTCAGTTGCCCACACAACATGTTTCAAATGATCCAGCCTATAGCCAACTTACCTTTCATACATCAGACTCTTCAAGCTACTTGGTTCCTCTTCTCTAATGAGATGCTATGGTCAGGGTCTAGAGATACCATAGGCTTCCAGCCCTTAAAGTCAGAATGTTCTTCTTGGGTTTTTTTTTTTTTTTATTACTTAGGCCTAGTTACTCTGCTATTACTCATTCTCCATTGCCCAGTACAATGTGAAAGAATGTGCTATATATATTCACAGACATAATGTCAGTCAATATGCTAGGAGCTTAGTGTACAGTGGAAAAGTTACTACCATCAGAAAGTGAAGGTTGATATTCCCACCCTGGGAAGATGGGGTAGATACACTTTTTCATATTCCTACCACTAAGGACAAAAAACACTTTAAATATTATATATAAAAGAAATATAAGGAGACAAAAAAATACAGAGAAAAAGACATTCAAGCTAGGGACACCAGGAGCCAAGGAATGACACAGTGGTGAGTTCCTTGGGTTTTCTTTCTTTTTTTAAAAAAAAATATTTATTTTATTTTATTTTAGAGAGAGAGAGTGAGAGTGAGTAGAGGGGCAAAGGGAGAGGGAGAGAATCTCAAGCAATCTCCCTGCTGAGTGCAGATCCCAACTCAGGACTTGATCTCATGACCCCAAATCATGACCTGAGCCAAAATCAAGAGTCAGATGCTTAACTGACTGTGCCACCCAGGTGCACCCCCCCTTGATTTTCTTTTTGCCTAATATATCCCAGAGTTGGAGCTGATGAAACCAGCAAATCAGAAATGTCAATAGACAAAACAAACAATAAACAAAACCCCCCAAAAGCCTGCTCCCTATAGCCAAAGGAAGAGAAAAGTGCTGGTATAGTAAGACAGAAAACTTTTAGATAATAATTTCCTTACTCCAGCCAAATGCCACAGAAAGGAAAATAAATAAAACTGCCCTATCCATACCCATGCCAGCAAAGGCCAAATAGGGAGCTTAGACTTCCAGCCTCACAAGGCTGTAACAAGGTATACCGGTACCCCTACCAGAGTGGTATCAGAAAAGTCCAACTAGGAAGTGGAGACCATCTTTCCTGCCAATTGGTAATGAGGTCCACCTTGTAGTTTTAGTGGAAACCATGTGGGAGTCTGGACTTTCATACCTACTTGGCAGTAAGGAGGTACTTCTACCCTTCCTGTTGGGGTATTATAAGAGAGTATCATCATCACCAGTACCCACTAGTAACGAGGCCACCCTCACCACTATATGAGTGCAGGTCACATGGTGAGCTGGAACTCCCACTCCTACACAGCAGTAACAAGGAATCCCCCAATATCTCCCTTCCTGGAGAGGCCAAGTGAAGAACTTGGGCTCGACAGTGACAAGATGATGACTATCCCTTCTCTTGCTGGAAGGGTGTCAGAGGGAACCAATTAAAAGAGAAGGTTTAAGGAAGATTTAAATTCTTATAAGAAAAAAGTGCCCAGGTTTCAAATAAAAATCACCTGTCAGGGGTGCCTGGGTGGCTCAGTTGGTTAAGCGGCCGAATCTTGATTTTGGCTCATGTCATAATCTCAGAGTCATGGGATTGAGCCCTGCATTAGGCTCCATGCTCAGCAAGGAATCTGCTTGAGATTCTTTCTTTCCCTCTGCCCCCAGTCCTCCCCTTGTTTGCTCTCTCTCTCAAATAAATAAATAAAATCTTAAAAATCACTTGTCATACCATGAACCAGGAAAATCTCAAAATGAATGGATGAATATAGATGCAAAAATTAAGAAAATATTAGCAAATAAAAGTCAGCAATATGTAGAAAGAACTATACACCATGACCAAACGAAGTTTTTTTTAAATTTAATTTAATTTTATTGTTATGTTAGCCACCATACAAAACATCATTAGCTTTTGATGTAATGATCCATGATTCATTGTTTTCATATAACACCCAGTGCTCCATGCAGTACGTGCCCTCCTTAATACCCATCACCGAGCTAATCCATCCCCCTCCCCCCCAAAACCCTCAGTTTGTTTCTCAGAGTCCATATTCTCTCATGGTTGTCTCCCCCTCCAATTCCCCCCCTTCATTTTTCCCTTCCTAAGCAAAGTTTTTTAAGAGATGCAAAAACTTGTTCAGTGTTTAATAATCAATGTAATCCATCAAAATAGCAAACTAAAGAAGAAAACCACATGACCATATTTGTAAACATTTGACAAAATTCAACTCCCATTCAAGATTAAAAAAAATTCATAAATGGGTGAAAGGGGTCAAAAAGTAAAAAAAAAGTAAATTGACATTTAGAAAAATAAGGATAGATGGTATACTCCTCAATTTGATTAAAAGCATTTATGAAAAACCTTCACCTAACATTATACTTAATGGTTAAGGACTTCTGCTTTGTTCCTAAGATTGAGAATAAGGTAAGGATGTCAACTCATACCCCTCTTATTGAATATAGTGCCAGAAGACCTAACCAGTAGAATAAGGCAAGGCAAGAAAATAAAATCATAAACACTGGAAGGGAAGAAATATAACTGTCCCTATTTGCAAGTGACATGATTTGGTCAAAGAAAATCCCAAGGACTCTATAACAACAATTCCCCTACCCCCCCCAGTAAAAATCCTCATAGAACTAATAAATGAGTTCAGCAAGGTCACAAGTTAAAAGATAGACATACAAAAATCAATTATATTTCTAGAATCTCAAGGGACCCTGAATAGCCAAAACAATATTGAAAAAGAGGAACAAAGTTAGAGAGCTCACACTCCCTGATTTCAAAAACCTATTACAAACCTACAGTATGGCATTAATGATATACACGTGATTTGTAAAAAACAATGGGAAGATTTTTTGCCAACAAACTGCCTAATATTCTACCAGTTGGGGATTGAATTAAGACTTAACCCTGAGAAGACTAAGAGAAGGGCAGGTGATAGAGGTAGGGAAGATACAGAGGTAGATTTAATGACAGACTATAATAAGGGGTATGGCAGAGGTACAGACAATCCAATGGGAACAAAGGAAACTAAGTCTTCTTGGAGGCATCCAGATGCCATCATAGACAGGTAATAACATTTGAATTGCTTTAAAAGATGAGTGGGAATAAGACAGGTGGAAAAAGAACAAAAGGGAATAGTAGGTGAGGGAGGAGAATGAGCACATGGCATAGAATTATGGGAGACCATGCCTGAGTTGGAGCAGGGTGGTGGTCTGGGCACAGTTCTACACTAATACTGCCCATATTCTCATTTGTCTAGGGTTTAAATCTATTAAACATGCAAATTAATCTTCTCTTCATAATCCATTTTAGATTATGTATGAGTTTCCTATTGCTGCTGTAACAAATCATGACAAACTTAGCAGTATAAAACAACACAAATTTATAGTTTTGGAGATCAGAAGTTCTAAAATCAGAGTGTCAGTAGGGCTGTGTTCCTTTGAGACACTCTAGGAGAGAATCCATTTCTTTGCCTTTTCCAGCTTCTATGGGCTACATGCGTTCTTTGGCTCATGAACACTTCTCCTCATTCTGACCTCTACTTCCATCATCAAATCTTCTCACACTCTGACCCTCATGATTCTCTCTTAAGGACGCTTGTGACTACACTAGGCACACCTGTTGGTTCAAAACCTCAGGAGCTTCTTAAGTGTAGTCTGAAACCAGTCCCTGTACACAGAGGACAGGAAGAGACTCAAGAAAGAAGAAGGCCATCCCGTATTGGTAGGTGGCAGTTTTAACAAGCAAAAACCTTACATATGAGGCTCATTTGGGGCAGGTGCAAGGTGAATATGTCTCTGCACCTGTTGGCCAAATCTTAAAAGCCTATATAGATTAACTGGCTTCAGTCACGTATCTGTCTCAAGGCTACATTTTTGAGGCAGCTTCTGGGAGTGGGTAAGGCAAGCAGAATGTATATTTCAAAGACATAGGAGGAGGTGAGAAGCTTCCAATTGCCAGGGTCCAGGTCAACTAGAGGTCACATCCTCTCAATGACTTTCCCCAACAACACCTGGATAATCCAGAATACTCTCCCTATCCTAAGGTTCTTAATTTAAGCACATCTGCAAAGTTCCTTTGCCATGTAAGTTAATATATTCATAGCTTTGGGGGATTAGGATGTAAACATCTTTGGGTCTCCTCTATTCTGTTTCCTACAGATTTTATAGGAGCTAATTATTTTAGGTCCCAAAGGACAGAGGCCAAATGAATTTGTACATCTACAGAGTGTGCAACCCAAATGGTATCTTTCTGGCTATTCAAAACAATTGACTTTCTGCAATTCATTATGTCATCACCCTTTCATTTGTCAGTGTCATGAGCTGTGGCTCTTTTTTTTAAATTTTTAAAATTTTATTATGTTATGTTAGTCACCATACAATACATCATTAGTTTTGGATGTGGTGATCCACAATCCATTGTTTTCATATAACACCCAGTGCTCCATGCAGTACATGCCCTCCTGAATACCCATCACCGGGCTAACCCATCCACCCCCTCCCCTCTAAAACCCTGTTTGTTTCTCAGAGTTCATAGTCTCTCATGGTTCATTTCTCCCTCCAATTTCCCCCCCTTCATTTTTCCCTTCCTTCTCCTAATGTCCTCCATGCTATTATGTTCCACAAACAAGTGAAACCATATGATAATTGACTGTCTCTGCTTGACTTATTTCACTTAGCATTATCTCCTCCAGTCCCATCCATATTGATGTAAAAGTTGGGTATTCATCCTTTCTGATGGCTGAGTAATATTCCATTCCATTGTATATATTACTATGTCTTCTTTATCCATTCATCCGTTGAAGGGCATCTCAGCTCTTTCCACAGTTTGGCTATTGTGGACATTGCTGCTATGAACATTGGGGTGCATATGGCCCTTCTTTTCACTACATCTGTGTCTTTGGGGTAAATACCAGTAGTGCAATTTCTGGGTCATAGGGTAGCTCTATTTTTAACTTTTTGAGGAACCTTCACACTGTTTTCCAAAGTGGCTATACCAACTTGCATCCCCACCAACAGTGTAAGAGGGTTCCCCTTTCTCCACAACTTCTCCAACATTTGTTTCTTGCCTTGTCAATTTTTGCCATTCTAACTGGTGTAAGGTGGTATCTCAATTTGGCTTTGATTTGAATTTCCCTGAT
>NW_027397459.1:0-1436 GCF_003265705.2 Callorhinus ursinus | reverse complement strand
GTAAGGTGGTATCTCAATTTGGCTTTGATTTGAATTTCCCTGATGGCTAATGATGATGAACATTTTTTCATGTGTCTGTTGGCCATTTGTATGTCTTCTTTGGAGAAGTGTCTTTTCATGTCTTCTGCCCATTTTTTGACTTGATTATTTGTTTTTTTGGGTGTTGAGTTTGAGAAGTTCTTTACAGATCTTGGAAATCAGTGCTTTGTCTGTAGTGTCATTTGCAAATATCTTCTCCCATTCTGTGGGTTGCCTCTTTGCTTTCTTGACTGTTTCCTTTGTTGTGCAGAAGCTTTTTATCTTGATGAAGTCCCAAAAGTTCATTTTTGCTTTTGTTTCACTAGCTTTTGGAGATGAATCTTGAAAGAAGTTGCTGTGGCCAATGTCAAAGAGGTTATTGCCTATGTTCTCCTCTAGGATTTTGATGGGGTCCTGTCTCACATTGAGCTCTTTCATCCATTTTGAGTTTATCTTTGTGTATGGTGTTAGAGAATGGTCGAGTTTCATTCTTCTGCATGTGGCTGTCCCATTTTCCCAGCACCATTTATTGAAGAGACTGTCTTTTTTCCATTGCATGTTTTTTCCTGCTTTGTCAAAGATTATTTGACCATAGAATTGAGGGTCCATATCTGGGTTCTCTATTCTGTTTCATTGGTCTATGTGTCTGTTTTTGTGCCAGTACCATGCTGTCTTGGTAGCTTGAAATCGGGCAATGTGATGTCCTCAGCTTTGTTTTTCTTTTTCAACATTTCCTTGGCAATTCAGGGTCTTTTCTGGTTCCATACAAATTTTAGGATTGTTTGTTCCAGCACTTTGAAAAATGTCATTGGAATTTTGATCGGGATAGCATTGAAGGTATAGATTGCTCTGGGTAGCATAGACATTTTAACAATGTTTATTCTTCCAATCCATGAGCATGGGATGTTTTTCCACCTTTTTGTGTCTTCTTCAATTTCTTTCATGAGTGTCCTGTAGTTCCTAGAGTATAGATCCTTAGCCTCTCCAGTTAGGTTTATTCCGAGGTATCTTATGGTTTTTGGTGCTATTGTAAATGGAATTGTTTCTTTAGTTTCTCTTTCTACAGTTGCATTGTTAGTGTATAAGAAAGCAACTGATTTCTGTGCATTGATTTCCTACCACATTACTGAATTGCTGTATGAGTTCTAGTAATTTGGAGATGGATTCTTTTGGGTTTTCCACATAAAGTATCATGTCGTCTGCGAAAAGAGAGAGTTTGAATTCTTCTTTGCCAATTTGAATACCTTTTATTTCTTTCTGTTGTCTGATTGCTGTTGCTAGGACTTCTAGTACTATATTGAACAATAGTGGCAAGAGTGAGCATCCTTGTCTTGTTCCTGATCTTAAGGGAAAGGCTCTCAGCTTTACCCTATTGAGGATGATATTCACTGTGGGTTTTTTACAGATGGATTTTATGA